>NC_063205.1:1160022-1230022 GCF_017589495.1 Alosa alosa
GTCTCAGGAGTGAGTCTTCTTTGTATTGGATATCTGTCAGCTATGAGGATCACTGAGCATCAAATACACAATCATACTCCCCACACACCTGACCCTCAGACACACACACCTGACATCACACACATTACCCATCATTTTAGAATATGCTGCTACTCACCATTCATCAGTTCCTCCAGGATTTTTTGAGATTGTTGCGACCTAATATACCTGATTTGGCGACAACTTTTCTGCAGAAGTGGGTGTGGCGTCTGGCTGAATATTCTGCGCGAAGGACTGTTGTGGTAGGTGAATTTTCACGAGGAAACTACGATGCGAAAAAGTTGCGGTGTTTGGACAAAATTGCGTGGTTGCCCAGAATGGTCACCCACACACACCAGACTACACGCACACCTGATACACACACACCAGACTACACACATCTGATACACACAAACCAGTCTACACACACACCTGATACACACACATTTGATACACACACACCTGATACACACACACTAGACTACACACACATCTGATACACACACCAGACTACACACACACCTGATACACACACACCTGCCGCGGCCACCAGAGTTCTCTGAAGTCACACACCATCATCGCAGAGTATCAAACTCCACACACACACCAGTGATGCACATATCAGTCCAGAGCATCAGATTTCACACACATTATGGCCTCAAACACACACGCATGATCTCAGAGTCACGCAACTCTCACACACGTCATGATCCCAGAGCATCACACACACACACACACATCATGATCCCAGAGCATCACACACACACATCATGATCCCAGAGCATCACACACACACACACACATGTGTGCATGTGCACTATGGCCAGAGTGGACAGAGTCAGGCATGTTAATCAATCAATGATTTGGAGTGGACAGAGTCAGGCAGGTTAATCAATCAATGATTTAGAGTGGACAGAGTCAGGGGATTAATCAATAAACGTTTTAGTTAAAGCCGACCAATAGCAGTGTTGAGCAATACCTTTAAATTAAATACGTCAGACGATATTACTGTATAGCATTTACAATCTCTGTTGTTGTGCATCTGATCTGAATACTTTTTCAAATAATAATATGTCGGGTTAGCATTTCTTAATAATGTCCATCATGTCTGAATGACTACCGCCCAGTAGCCCTGACGTCTACAGTGATGAAGTGTTTTGAGAAGCTTGTGAAAAACATTATCTGCTCACCCCTCCCTGCCTCCCTGAAATGTGTCTTGGGCTTCACGATCACTGCATCACACACACACAGCTCATACATACATGTAGGCAATTAAACAACAACAGTTACACATACAGCTCCACACCACCACAGTTACAAAAAAAAAACTCAGTCAGAGCTGCACACTGGATAACATATAGGTAGCCAGCTACCTATCATTGAGCATCTTTATGGCAGTTGGGATAAAGGAGTTTTTGTATTTATTTAATTTTAGTTTAGTACTCTAAAGCGTCTACCTGAGGGTAGGAGGGCAAACTCCTCGTACAGGATGTGTGTGGGGTCTTCTACAATTTTCAGTGCCTCCCTGAGGACTGACTTTTCATAGAGTGCTTGCATGTAGCCCTGGTCTGGATGACCTACAATCTTCAGGGCAGTTTTGACCAGACGCCCCAACTTGGACTTTAACTGAACGGTCAGATTGCCATACCAGGTCTGCATGCCATACTGTATCACGCTCTCTAAGATCATCTGGAAAAATAAAAACAAGAGCCCGCTACTGACACCATACAGCCTCAATCTTCTCAGAAAATACATCCTCTGCTGGATATTAGAACAGAGACTTTCTATATGGACATGCCATGTAAGTGAGCAGTCCATAAAAACACCAAGGTATTTAGAAGAGACCTGACGTATGGGAGTGTTATGGATGCACACTGGACTTGATTCAGAAGCTGCTCTGGGGTCAAAGGTCATTTCCTCAGTCTTCTTTGCATTCACAGCTAGATGGTGAGCATCACAGCAATCTACAAACTGCTTGATTTCTGAATGGTAAGATGCTGTGTCTTGATCCCTATGTAATAGGCTCAAGATGGCAGTGTCATCTGAAAATGTAACAATGTAGTTGTGTGGGTGTTTACTCACACAATCATTTGTGTAGATGGTAAAGAGGACTGGGGAACACACACCCCTGGGGGACCCCTGTGCTTATAGGCTTTAGTTGTGAGACTTCTTTATTGACTCTTACATACTGCATCCTATTTGTTAAGAATGAGCAGTACCATTTAATAATGAAGGGGTTGACACCCATTTCCTTCAGAGTTTCTAGCAGTAAAAAGGGCTGTATTGTATTAAACGCTGAACTAAAATCGATAAAAAGAAGACGTGCATAGGCCTTTGTGTCCTCAAGATGTTTAAGGACCAGGTGGGTGATGCTGCTTATAGCATCACCTGTGCCTCTGTGGCATTTGTAGGCAAACTGCCAGGGGTCGAGTTTTTGGCCTACCTGAGTTTTTAAAAGACAAACCATATATTTCTCAAAACATTTCATGACTATTGAAGTCAAAGCTATCGGTCTAAAATCATTATTTTCTGCAGGACAGGGCTTCTTAGGGACTAGGGTGATGGCTGTTTTTTTCCAGAGGGCTGGAACAGTATGGGAGTCTAATGACCACTGGAAAATAGGACACCAGGCTGGGACAAGCTCCTCCGCACACGTTTTTAAGAGGCGGGCAGAGATCCCATCTGGCCCCATAGCCTTCCTTATGCAAACCTGCTGGAATAGTGACTGTACCTTCAACCAGTCTACTTCATGTATGATATCACCACCTAGCGAGTCTAAAACTGACATGCATTTATTCGAAAAATCCTGGCTTTCAAATCTAAGAAAGAAGTCATTTAGTTCATTAGCCCTCTGATGATCATCAGGGGTAACTATATCCACTTTACTTGGTATCATATTTGCCATTGACTTCATTGAGTCCCAGAGTTTTTTAGAGTCTATGTTTGAAAGGTGACTTTCCATTTGGTCCTTTTGACGACTTTTGGCTTTCCTGAGTAGCTGATTGAGTTCCTTTTGCACAGCTTTAGTCAGTAGTCATACCTCCATCATCAAGTTTGCAGATGACACAGTGATCTTGGGCCTGATTAGTAACAACAATGAACAGCTCTACTTGGATCAGGTTGATGAGGTGGCACAGTGGTGTCAATCTAACAGCTTGACACTGAATATCAATAAAACCAAGGAAATGGTAGTGGATTACAGAAGGAAGCAGCAGAACTACAGTTACACCCCACTAATGATCAGCGGGCAACCTGTAGAGAGAGTCACAAGTTTTAAATACCTTGGTGTCCACATTCCTGAAGACTTAACATGGACTGTTAACACTCAATATGTTCTGAAGAAGTCCAGACAACGACTCTACTTCCTTCGTCAGCTAAGGAAATTCAAAGTTTCTACATCCATCATGAAGGCCTTCTACACTTCAGCGGTTGAGAGTGTTCTAACTGGTAAGATCATCACCTGGTATGGGAACTCCAGTTAGAGATTGTAGTACTCTGCAGAGAGTAGTGCGCTCAGCTGAATGTACTATAAGAACTCAACTCCCTGCTCTACAAGATATCTATTCCAGAAGAGTACTCCTAAGAGCCCAAAAGATTCTGAAGGACTCTTCTCATCCTAACAATGGATTATTCCCATCGCTGAAATCAAGAAGACGCCTATGTAGTCACAAAGCCAGAACTGAGAGACTCAGGAGAAGTTTTTATCCCCAGGCCATCCGAACTCTGAACTCACACTATACTGACTTTGCACTCATTCACTCCTCAGCACTCTCAAACATTTCCCAACTCTGAACTCACACTACACTGACTTTGCACACATTCACTCTTCAGCACTCTCAAACATTTCCCAACTCTGAACTCACACTATACTGATTTTGCACTCATTCACTCCTCAGCACTCATAACCCCCCCCCCCCACACACACACACACACACCTACAAGACTTTTAGCACTTTTACATCCCTCTCCCTATGCTACAGACCTTTTATTTATTTTCTTATTTCATCACACGTCAAAACGCACACACACACACACACACACACACACACACACACACACACACATCTGACTTTCTCCAAGTTTTGCACATCTCCATAGAACTTTTTATTTATTAGTTTTGATTTCTCCTCCATCTATACCCATGTCCTTGATTGCCTAGCCTTTCTGTCCCCCCCACCCCCATCCCCAACACACACACACAAAAACACACACACTTACATCATCACTGTCATCACCTCACATACATACAGCACACTGCTTGCTACAGTAAGCCTCCTCTACATACTTGCTGCACACTGCCCCCCCTCCCTACATACATACAGCACATTGTCTTCAGAATCTTCTCCAACACACATCCTCTACATACTTACAGCACACTGCCCCCACCCACCTACCCACACACACACACACACACACACACACACACACTGCTCCACTCCCTCCCCGCCCACACACACACATCTTCACTGTCATCACTCACATACATCATACATACAGTACTCTGCTTGCAATAGTAAGTCCCTTCACCATACTTGCAGTACACTGCCCCCCCCCCTTCTCCCCTACCTACACAGCACATTATTTCAACAGGAAGCTTCTCCAACACACATCCCCAACATACTTACAGCACACTGCCCCCCCCATACACAGCACATTGTCTCATGAGGAAGCTTCTCCAACACACATATTGCACACTGCCCTCTCCCCACATACACAGCACACTATCCCATCTCCCCTGTCATCCACCCAACACACACACCAAGACCCCTGGCAGTTGGGTTAGCCCCTTGAGCCGTGGATCTGCCCAAGGTTTCTTCCTTGGTAAGGGAGTTAGTATATATGTACTTACTTACCAAAGTGCCTATATATATATATATATATATATATATATATATATATATATATATATATATATATATATATATATATATATATATATATATATATATATATATATACTTACTTACCAAATAGCTACTTAGTATATATATATATATATATACTTACTTACCAAATAGCCACTATATATATACTTACTTACCAAATAGCCACTTAGTATATATATACTTACTTACCAAAGAGCCACTATATATATATATATATACTTACTTACCAAATAGCCACTATATATATACTTACTTGCCAAATAGCCACTACACTCTAAACCCGAACTAGTTGTCATTACTAGAAAATTGCGTGGAAACCGATTGCCTTAAACCATTCTAGTTTTTACAAAACATAAAACTAAACATGTTTAGTTGTGTCAACTAACAACATTATGTTGATGCTGTAGACAAATTAAGCTTACATTAGTAGTCTTTACTAAAAATCTTTAGTTCACTTAATTTATTGTTTCAGAAGTTGCAGTTGTATAAAATAATAGGTTAAAATGCATGTTAACAAATTCATTAAAATATGAACTAAGTTCTGTAGATAGGCCTATTGTTTTTTTTTTTTTTTTTAAGATTAGGGTACTGTATTAATTTAATTGTTTTATTAAAAATTGAAAAGAAATTCATCACAATGTATAGGAATGCCTTTTATTATTGATAAAACATGAACAAACAACATTTAAACTCATAAATATTCCACATCCACTGTAGATGAAGAACCTATAAAAAAAGACGAATAACCTATAAAAAAGAACATAAGAAAACAATTTTTTAGTCCATGTTCATTTACACAGTTGAAATAAAAGTTTGAATGCAACAAATAAGTGAATGGACATCGGCTAACATTAGCCAAAAGCTAACCAACATGTGCTGCTATGGTTAGCTAAAACTGTCTACAGACAGAAACACCTATTTCAATGATAAAGTCTGAATTAAACTTAGTAGCACCAAGACAAGTATATTTACACGAAAACATATGTGATATTGTTATAATCTGGCATACACACCCAATGGAAGGTAGCTACCATGAGCTAACTGTCCGAAAGACTAGCATGCTAACAACGGAGCTAATGTTACCTTACTTTTCTCAGGTTAATGTAAGTTAATCACGTAAACAAACATTTAGCTAACTATTGGTCAAACTGAACATAATTTTCGGTTATTTCATCAGAATTTGAATTTTTCAACAAGTTCATCAGAAAGTTCACCCACCATTTGATGTAGTAGCCTATTTGTCACAGCAGCACGAGGCATGGAGTCATCCATCTGGATTGAGAAGCAGGAGGAACGGTTGATGGGTAGAATTTTTTTAGACCCCTCCTCTGCCTTGCAAAAACATAACATTTATCGTTGTCTCTGCTTAACATGATCAGTGCACTGTATATTTCACTTAAATAGTACAATCAACTCTTTTAGTTATGACATAGAGTTTTCACAAAACACAAACATTAGTAGTGACCACCTAACATATTTATTACAACTAAATCTGGGTTTAGAGTGTATATATATATACTTACTTACCAAATAGCCACTTAGTATATATATACTTACTTACCAAAGAGCCACTTAGTATATATATATACTTACTTACCAAAGAGCCATTATATATATATATATATATATATATATATATATATATATATATATATATATACACTTACTTACCAAATAGCCACTATATATATATATATATATATATATATATATATATACTTATTTACCAAATAGCTACTTAGTATATATATACTTACAGGAGCCACTTTCCCATTTTGAAACTACAGCGCCATCCCCTCTCGCTGCTGACTGGGTCATTTGCCAACCAATGGAAATGGTAGTGAACTATGGTGTAGTATGTCCCTGGGAGGAGATCTTGGTAGTCGTGGCCAGGCCTGCGCATCACTTAGACACCACTGGTGGTCAGGTTTTTAAACAGCTAAGAGACATTATCACCCGGAGAGAAGAAATACTCTTTTCTGATTGGCTGGCGGAGTGGCTTTTAATTCTGAATCCCTCCGCTGCGGAGTTTTTTGCCCCTCGCCCTCGTCCATTAATTCCGTATAACAGGACACCTCGGCGGCCGTTATCCCTTACATAGTAGAGGCCTACTGCCTACCTGATTACGTTTGGGTGCTGCTGAGCCATAGACTGATTTGAGTTTGGGTGCTAAAAGACTGATTTGAGTTTGGGTGCTGATAGACTGATTTGAGTTTGGGTGCTATTAGACTGATTTGAGTGTGGGTGCTGATAGACTGATTTGACTTTGGGTGCTGATAGACTGATTTGAGTGTGGGTGCAGATAGACTAATTTGAGTTTGGTTGCTGAGCCAAAGACTTCAAGGTCGTTCTGTTTTCCATCAAGCGATAATCCATCCATTTGGAACTGGCAAAAGGTAATCATTTGCACATTAGCATAAAACCAGCAAAATGGTGTATCTTCTATCCTCCTGGGAACCAAGAAAAAAGTGTCCTCCAATTTCATTTTTGATGTGATTTTTTTACATTTTATAGCATGTCCACTGTGGTGGACGAAAGGACAGTTTTAGTATGACAAGGTAACCACAAAAAAATAGATAAAAATTAACAAATCATGCTTGTAGTGGTATTAAACAAAGGGTAAACAATCAAATCATGCTTGTATTAAACTAAGGGTAAACAATCAAATCTTGGGGAAAAGGCTTGTTATATATTCATCCTACACAGAATTCTCTCCTACATTTCCCAAAAAATCCTAGGATTTTGGACAGAAACAGCATACATCATACATCCTGGTGAAATAAACAGCAGCTGACAGATTGGACAGAAACAGCAATTATACATCCTGAATTACACAACAGCTGAGGTTGATTATATTTGATGAGTGTGATGAGGGTTCGGATGTTGGAGCCCGTCAATGTAGGTCCTCAGAGATTAAGCAAAGGTCATAAAAGAGCCATGGTAAATGATCACACACACACACACACTGGAGCTGTTTCAACATGAGTGGCTCTCAGTCGCGTGTCAGCCAGAGGCTCTGGCAGATCTCCTGTGCGTCTATGGCTGAACCATACACACACACACACTCTCACACATGATGAGAGAGAGTCTCTGCCACTGCCAGCGGAACTCCCTTGAAGCGAGAGGACGGAGGAGGCATTGCGCCAGGGGCCGGGCAGCAATCGCATGCGCCTCTAACGGGAGAGGGGAGACATCAGATGCGCGCGCTGCATTAGCAAGGCTACACACTCATCGAGTTAGATCACGTTTCACAAATAAAGTGAAAACACAATACCTTTGGTAGAGGCATGCAGAGGTGGGTGAAACGAATAGACACTATCAATAAGAGAACATCATTTTTTTTTTATTTAAATGATGCATGGTATTTGGTGTGGTTATTCTAGAGGGCAGTGACGTCTTTCATTGAAGCACTCTGCAGTCTTTCCCGCGTTATGCGACACGTCCCGGTGTTCCATTTCTCCACCCACCAATCGGCTCACGTAGACACAGGACCCGCCCCCAGGCTACGTCGCCTGTCAGTCTCCGTTAGACCCCGCCCCTCCCTGCCTTTTACACAAACAGCAGTAGCGCTCGAGAGAGTAAATAGAGAAAGCCCCAAGATGGCGGAGTCAGTGAGCTTCATTCACTTTGGTGCAGCGAATAAAACCCCGCTGTCCAAACCTAAAGAGCCGAAAGCCACGACGGAAAATCGACCGCAGTGTTCACGCGACCACCACCCTCCACCAGCGAAGAAAGTGCGAAACGATGAGAAAAGCCTGAAACCCAAGAAACTGAACGGAGAAGGCGGGGGAGGCGGCGGCATAGCGGAGCGGCAGCACCAGAAGCAGAGTTATGGCAGTCCGACAACATGGAGCTTCAGTCCCATCAAGTCGAGCAACCCTACGGCGCCAGCCCAACCGCCCCTTCACAAAGTGTTCAAGCAGAGCGCATTCCTCGCCTCTCCACCAAAGCCCAAAAAGCTCAAGGAAAAACGGGAGAAGGATAAGAAAAAACATAAGCCACCCGCGGAAAATAACGTCAGCAGCTTGCTCGTCTCTGGACCGAAGAAGGAAAACGGAGAGGTGAAGTTGGTACAGAAAGGTAAGGCGAATGTCAGAGGATTTAGCTATAGCTAGTTAGCTTAGTCCTTCGCCTTAACTTGTTTACTTGTAACTTGTTAACCTCCGCTGTAGTCTGTCAACAAACAAACTTACCAGTAGTTTGCTTGTTATGTAGGTGCATCTTTTCGATAGTTGGTGGCTTTGCGCTTGAGCTCTACTCTTGCTTGGGGTTTTAATGTGCGTTAGCTTGCTAACGTAGAACAGGCCAGCTATCGTTGAGCTAACACTAGCGAACTAGCCACCAGTTTGCTACTCGGAGCGGACTAGACACGCATGTGGGCCCAAGAAGTGTGTGCGTGTTGTTGCAATGTGGCTGGACCTGTGGTATATTTCGATGGCTTGTTGCAAAAATAACGTATGCTGGGAGTATTCTTCACCCTTGTTTACATTGTGTTAATGCTCGTGATCGCAACTTTCGGTTAGATGTGGGGCGATTGGCCCCATTTGGAGCGCGTTTGTTACTCAACCGAGTTTTAAATCGCCTTCTTGAGCTCGTGTGCTTAATGGCTGCGGATGTACTCGTGTTGAACCTGCGGTTATATCAAAAGCTCCGCCGTTATATGGCGAATTACACTTCCATGAATTGTCCCCGCCAGGTATTTTGGTGCAATTTCTGGCCACTGTAGCATAAAAGACTGATTTTGGAAACATATGTTACAATTTGACGCGCGCTGAAAAGACACATAGTTTCCATTTCGCCAACACGAGTGTTCTAGAGTGGAATTCCTGGTAAGCTGGCGCGCATACGCGTGCCTGTCATTATCCCCGGCCCTCTTAACGGGATGTTCAGTAACATTGGTGAATGTGGCGGATCCGCGCGGCGTCGTTGTGCCCTGGGTGGCGGCAGACACGGCCCACGCACGCACGCGGTGTTCCAGTGTTGGCTATAAACAATCGCCCGCCATTAAGTGCTGTTTTCGCACCACGCCCCCAGAACAGGACTGGAGGAGCGCGAGCTCTTCACTCTCGTCTGCTCCGCGCCACGCAGACGGGCCGGTTCTCAACCCAGTGCTGTTGGCGCTCATTTTACACACCTTCACGTGGAAGGACACACACCCCTTTTCTCTCAGCAGCACATGCTGTATGTGCTCTTCTGCAGTGAGTTAGTTTGTGAGTTAGTGCCTCGGGGTTCCCTGAGTGTGTGTTTAACTATGTGTTTGCAGGTGTGTCTGTGTGTGTGTGTGGTCGGTGTTGTAACACCCCTGCAGGAGCCCCATTAACCTCGTTGGCGTCTGATACCCAGAGCGGAGATGGCAATGCCCACTCGGGCGATGCCCACTTGGGTGATGTTGTTGGTCAGCCTGATTGGACATTAATGAGTGAGCTTCCTTTTCACACTCAGCGGGTCATCATTTTGCCTTGATCAGAAGAAACACACACACACACACACTTATAACATCAACACACACACAGGCCTGTACACACACACACTTATAACATCAACACACACACACTTATAACATCAACACACACACAGGCCTGTACACACACACACACTTATAACATCAACACACACACACACACTTATAACATCAACACACACACCTGTAAACACACACATGCACGCTTGTAAACACACACTGAACACAAACTCACCTGTAAACACACATCACTGAACACACACACGCACGCCTGTAAACGCACACACGCACGCTTGTGAACACACACTGAACACACACACGCACGCCTGCAAATACACGCACGCCTGTAAACACACACTAAACACACACACATGCACGCCTGTAAACACACACACACACGCACGCCTGTAAACACACGCGCGCCTGTAAACACACGCGCGCCTGTAAACACACACGCACGCTTGTAAACACAAACTGAACACACACACACGCGCGCGCATGTAAACACACACACACACACCTGTAAGCACACACTGACCACACACGCCTGTAAACACACACTGACCACACACACACCTGTAAACACACACGACTGTAAAACACACTGAACACACACACGCCTGGAAACACACACACACACACACACACACACACACCTGTAAACACACTGAACTCACACACCTGTAAACACCCAATGAACACACACAAACACACACTGAACACACACAACCCTGTAAACACACACCTTTATACACACACACACACACACACACACACACACACACCTTTACACACATACACACCTGTAAACACGCTGAACACACACACCCCTATAAACACACACTGAACACACACACACACCCCTTTAAGGTGATTATCAGCCGGCAGCTTAGGACGAGGGTCAAGGGAAATGTATCATTCCGATACAATACCTGCCATAAATATCTTGATACTCGATACTGAATCAATACTACGTTGAAATCCTCAAATATCTGGAAAAGAGAGGACGCAGACCTCATCTCAAATATCTGGAAAAGAAAGAACGCAGACCTCATTTGTGTTAAATTTGGTGCACTTTGGTGGTGTGCAGGTCAATTCTGGGTTCTAAAGTATTACTTATTATTATAAACTCTGGGTTCTAAACGTATTACTTATAATTATAAACTTCCTCCAGGTTAATTATTTTTAAAATCAGTAAAATAGTAGTTTGTGTGTGATTAATTCCTTTATTGTTTGTTATAGTTCTTTTACATTGTGTGTTTTGACAATAGATGAACTTTAAAAAGCCAAATTAGGCAAGATTAAGGTCAGTGTTCAAATTACTGTTGCATGCAAATCATTAAATTCTATGCGAAGGGCCGAATCTTTAGGCCAGGGGTCAGCAAGAAACTTTGCCAGTGGGCCAGTAGCAGGCTATAGTACTCGTGTATATATAACCAGTAACTTGTATATAACCAGTGTTTGTTTTTCATGGCCAATAGACGGCAGGCTGCAGGCCAGAGCAGGCTATGGTACTCATATAAAAATACGGTAAATCGTATCTATCCAGTATTTTTCATGGTGGGCTGAAGGCTATAGTACTCTATATACTGTGGGCTTTAATGAGCATATTTTGGGTAGCCTATCCTACATCTAGGAAATAATTATTGTACAAATTGCAATCTACATGCCATGACAAACATTACAGATACTGTCTGAATATTAACCCTTAGAACCCGATTGACGCAAAGTGCGTCAAAAAACAAACCCTTTCTTCTCTGTTACATTGCTCCGGAACTGTTCATCATAGCGAGATTATTGCATGACAGAGCAGAAATGGGGCTTTCCAAAGAGACTACACACTTGTCTGTACGATCAAGTATGAAATTTTAAAAAAATCATGAAATTAAATCAAATTGCATCATATTTACAGTCTATACTTCTCTGTGTTCACCTGTGCACCCATTACTCTCGTTTGAATTACTCGCGAACCAGTGATCGCATCGATATGGCAAGCATATCAGATGAAAGAGGGGATACAGGGCTATCCATTGGTACCATGTTTATCCTTCTGGCTTATAAAAACAGACAAAGTGACTGCAAAATAATAACGTAATGTACACAAACCAACGCTGCACACCCATTACTCTCGTTTGAATTACTCGCGGACCCGTGATCAGATAGATATTCCACGCATGTCAGATGAAAGAGGTGACTCAGAGCTATCATTTGATACCAAGTACATCATTCTGGGTTATAAAACAGACGAAGTGACAGCAAAATAATAACTTCATATAGCTGGACTTACCCCACGTTTTGGTCTGTTCTTGTGGCAAAGCATGTTTATAATCCAACGCTAACGTGTGTTTCTCTATGGCAAAGCATGTTCATAATCCGGTTTTAAGATCCTAGCAAATTCCTGCATGGCATCCAATTCAAAGCTCATATTGCATCCCAATTTGTTCAACAAAGAAACACGTTTTTTGCCTTTACTTTGTTCATGGCAATCCAGTAAAAAGTTGAGAATCATTATGAGTGCATTCACCATAGGCACGCAGGCTAACACGCAACATCGGGTCAAATCAGGTCAGATCAGTTCATGTCTCAGATATGGAGCGCAGAAAGGTCATTTTTCATCACTAAATAAAAAATGGCATTTATTTCCATAAATCACACACCACATATTTCTGTAAATTGCTCAGCCCCAGAGTATCCCTCCAACACGGCAATTATATTGCCAGATTCAGGACAGTCTGCACTACACACACGTGAAATGCATGTAGAGCTATGAGCCTATTGTGGTGAGATACATGCTGAAATATAAGAATTTTTATAATATGCTTTTTATATTTTAATTATTTAAAAATCTAAATAAAATCAATGCTAGTACTAATACATGGAATGATGGCAGATCTGGATAGCCTAGACTCTGCTGAAAAAAACAATATATAATATGTGTGTGTGGCACTTACAATGACCAGAATAAATCCTTATGAATAAAGGTAGTGAAAATGCCCTAAAATCAGCTTAGGGTTCTAAGGGTTAAATAGATCGTTTGCAAGTTATGGTAAAGTTATAGTAGCATGTCTCGTCAAAATTCACTGATGAAGGAAGGTTTGCTTTATCCCAGAACAAACCACACACGGTTCACTTAGGCTATAGGCCTAGCCTATAACTGAGGAGATGAACTTGGCACTGATCATGTTATGGTGTTTTCTATAGTCTAATCGTTAACCTGTCGTAAACAGGCTATAGAGAACACCATTAAACAGGCTAACAGGCTTTAGAGAACACTATTAAACAGGCTATAGAGAACACCATTAAACAGGCTATAGAGAACACTATTAAACGGGCTATAGAGAACACCATTAAACAGGCTATAGAGAACACCATTAAACAGGCTATAGAGAACCCTGTTAAATATGTTGGGATATGTCTGTGAGGTGCTTAGGCAAGTTCTATGTGAAGCCTAATTCCTTTGAATGCCTCTGAAACTTATTTTACAGACGGGCCTCGGTGTACCTGTTGGCTTGCCTTCACTATCCGTGATGTATCCGAAAAGTTCCAGATTTCATTACGACCTTTTGTTTTATCCACAAGCCGAGGACTGTCGGCAAAGAACTATGTTGACGTTGGCTGCGCACTCACTCACTCAGAGCTGCCTGCTTGACACGCCCACTTGCCTAAATGCAAGGAGCACGGAGAGTGGGAGCAGTCCACACAGAACGTTATTATTTGAATAAAGGAACTGACAACTGACACTTCGCTGCAACACAAACAATTATATGTATTCACCTCTTCACACACAATAAGGCATTATTTTCAGTTGTGATTGAGCTGTATATTTGAGAATATACAACAGGTCTGCACAATGAATTTTGAAAGGCAACTGAGACTATTGTACCACTGCCCCATTTCTGATACCGTGGGGGAAGAAAATTAAACCAAATCATCATAGAGGAAACACTGGTTTGTGCTGAAACTGATCTGTAATAAGATGATTATTAGTCGTCAGCTTAGGACGAGGGAGCTTCCCTTATCTAAACATACACACACATATGGCAAACATGGCCTGGAAAGGATGAACATTCATTCTGGATACATAGCTGCTCAATTTCTGGATACAAGACTGGATACAAAACAGTTAGCCTACTGGAGCTCTCTCTCTCTCTCTCTCTCTCTCTCTCTCTCTCTCTCTCTCTCTCTCTCTCTCTCTCTCTCTCTCTCTCTCTCTCTCTCTCTCTCTCTCTCTCTCTCTCTCTCTCTGTGTGTGTGTGGATTCTGAATAGTCTTAAGCTTTGTGGAGTAAGACACACCAGCTACAGCAGCTCAAGTGTGTGTGTGTGTGTGTGTGCACCAGTGACTCGTCTTCAGACCAGGCCTGGGTTCTCCGAAGATTCAGGGTAAGCGATTGAGACGCCAAATTAGCTCTGAAATGAAAGGCTTTCAGAAACCGTCCGTATGTGGACGTGTGTGTGATGACTGAAAAGGTCCGTGTGTGTGATGACTGAAGACTATAGTAATTGCTATCTTGCAATACACACACACTGAATCTGGATTGCTCTCTTGGTCTCTCTCTTACACACACACACACACACACACTGAGGTTGAACAATAGATCTATTTTGTGTGTGTGTCCTGTGAGTTCATCATGCTCGCCACAAAAAGTCCAGAGAAAATGGTTAGGATTAGACTAGCCAAGTCCAGTAAAAAAGCTAGACTTTCAAACCGTTACGATAGTCAGCTGTGAGCATGAGACTAGCCAAGTCCAGTAAAAAAGCTAGACTTTCAAACCGTTACGATAGTCAGCTGTGAGCATGAGTCATCTGATTGTTGTAGTTCAGTGCCAATTACATGAATCATCTGATGTGATGTACATGCTGAGTACTGAGCTGTTTCTAGATTTCATATTGCTAAGCCCTCGTCCTCGCTTTGGAGTACTGTGCTGTTTCTAGATTTTCATATTGCTAAGCCCTCGTCCTCGCGTTCGAGAACTGAGCTGTTTCTAGATTTTCATATTGCTAAGCCCTCGTCCTCGCTTTAGAGAACTGAGCTGTTTCTAGATTTTCATATTGCTAAGCCCTCGTCCTCGCGTTGGAGTACTGAGCTGTTTCTAGATTTTCATATCTTGAAACCCTCATCCTATTGTTAAAGATATTGATAATTACAAACGGCTCTGTACTCTAACCCCTCGTCCTAGAGCTGTTTCTAGATGTTTACATCTCTAAGCCCTCATCCTAGAGCTGTTTCTAGATGTTTATATCCCGAAGACTTCCTCTTTGCAGTAAAAAGCGGTTTCTGCTATATTTTTTTACAGCAGATATTTTTTTAAATCATTAAGGCCTAACATGCAGTCAGGGCATTTATTTCACTGACACACACACACACACAGACACACGACTCTACAATACTGTCACGATATTTTGCCACCTCTATCTCACACACACACATCTAGTTGTTTACGCTGCTTAAAGGAAGGGTAGGCAATGTGCGGCTTAAAGGAAGGGTAGGCAACGCTGCTTAAAGGAAGGGTAGGCAACGCTGCTTAAAGGAAGGGTAGGCAACGCTGCTTAAAGGAAGGGTAGGAAACGCTGCTTAAAGGAAGGGTAGGCAACGCTGCTTAAAGGACTCAACACAGCGCTAACTGACTCCTCCCCTCCGTGCGCTCCAGTGTTTTGTTATTGTTTGTGGGACAAAAGTTGGCAACTAAACGACTAACTAATCGACTAACGACGGACTAATCGACTAACAACTAACTCATCAAGCAGCCCTTGGCATCTCCAAAAGTCAGATATTTTCCTTCAGAATCAGTAAACAACAGATCCAGGACTTCATCACTAGTGAATGTTTTATTCACCATTTGGTGTATTTCTTGTACAAAACGATGGACAGAATCGCTTCCGCGTCAATACAAACAAATGCACTTATTCTTCCCGTTTTGTTATGTTTGATTTTACTACTTCCTCTGCACTTTGAGAAGTGATATTGGGCTTGTATCGAAGCTCTGGATGTCTGCCATCTAGTGGTAGAGAGTTCAAATGAGATTTGACACCGTACTGGGATCGATCGTCTGTTTTAATCAGTGTTGCTGTTTGTCGCAATTTTGCGACTTTGACGCTTAGAGGGTTGATGCAATACTGTTGTCCTGTGCTAACTAAGGCCTTATTACAGAACTGTTGTCCTGTGGTCACTAGTCTTAACCCTTAGAACCCGATTGACGCAAAGTGCGTCAAAAACACACCCTTTCTTTTCTGTTACATTGCTCCGGAACTGTTCATCGCAGAGAGTCTGTACGATCAAGTATGAAAATAAAAAAAAAATCATGAAATTAAATCAAATTGCATCATATTTACAGTCTATACTTCTCTGCGTTCACCTGCGCACCCATTGCTCTCGTTTGAATTACAAACCCGTGATCGCATAGATATGGCAAGCATATCAGATGAAAGAGGAGACTCAGGGCTATTCATTGGTACCATGTATATCTATCCTTCTGGTTTTTGAAAACAGACTAAGTGACTGCAAAATAATAACGTCATGTACACAAACCGATGCTGCACACCCATTACTCTCGTTTGAATTACTCGCGGACCCGTGATCGGATAGATATGCCACGCATGTCAAATGAAAGAGGAGACACAGAGCTATCATTAACCCAGAAGTACATCCTTCTGGGTTATAAAACAGACGAAGTGACAGCAATATAATAACTTCATATAGCTGGACTTACCCCACGTTTTGGTCTGTTTTTGTGGCAAAGCATGTTTATAATCCAACGCTATCGTGTGTTTCTCTATGGCAAAGCATGTTCATAATCCGGTTTTGAGATCCTAGCAAATTCCTGCATGGCATCCAATTCAAGGCTCACATTGCATCCCAAAGATGAAGAGGAGACTCAGGGCTATTCATTGGTACCATGTATATCCTCCTTCTGGTTTTGAAAACAGGCTAGTGACTGCAAAATAATAGTCATGTACACAAACCCGATGCTGCACACCCATTACTCTCGTTTGAATTACTTTCGCTGGACCCGTGATGGGATAGATACCACGCGTGTCAAATGAAGAGGAGACACAGAGCTATCATTAACCCAGAAGTACATCCTTCTGGGTTATAAAGTAAACGCAGTGACAGCAATATAATAACTTCATATAGCTGGACTACCCCGCGTTTTGGTCTGTTTTTGTGGCAAAAGCATGTTTATAATCAAGCAGCTATCGTGTGTTTCTCTATGGCAAAAGCATGTTCATAATCGGTTTGAGATCCAACAGAAAAATTCCTGCATGGCATATAGCTGGACTTACATTTGGTCCCAATTTTTTCAACAAAAGAAACATGTTTATAATTTGTTAATGGCAATGCAGTGTGTTGAGATCCCAATTTTTTCAACAAAGAAACACCTTTTTGCCTTTACTTTGTTAATGGCAATGCAGTAAAAAGTTGAGAATCATTGAGTGCATACACCTAGGCACGCACTGGCTAACACGCAAACTCGGGTCAAGTCAGGTCAGATCAGTTCGTGTCACGGATATGGAGCGCAGAAAGGTCAATTTTCATCACTAAATAAAAAATGGCATCTATTTCCGTAAATCACACACCACATATTTCTGTAAATTGCTCAGCCCCAGAGTATCCCTCCAACATGGCAGTTATATTGCCTGATTCAGGACCGTCTGCACTACACACACATGAAATGCGTGTAGAGCTATGAGCTTGCTGTGGTGAGATACATGTCAAAATATAAGAATTTTTATAATACACTTTTTATATTTTAATTCTTTAAAAATCAAAATAAAATCAATGCTAGTACTTATACATGAAATGATGGCAGATATGTATAGGCTAGACTCAGCTGAAAAAAACTATATATAATATGTGTGTGTGGCACTTACAATGACCAGAATAAATCCTTATGAATAAAGGTAGTGAAAATGGCCTAAACACAGCTTAGGGTTCTAAGGGTTAATATACATTACTGTTAATATACAGAACTATTGTCCTGTGGTCACTAGTTGACTAGTGTGTATTGGTCTGGTCGTGTGTGTGTTTGTCTTCTCTGCTCATGTGTGTGTGTGTGTGTGTGTGTGTGTGTGTTGTATTCTTTCCTCAGAGCACATCAACAAGGAAAAGCTGAAGGATCGAGACCGGGAGCGTGAGCGGGAAAAAAAGAAAGAAATGCACAAGGAAACGCACAAGGAAATATATAAAGACCTGCATAAGGAGAAGAAGGAGGAGAAAGACCTGCATAAGGAGAAGAAGGAGGAGAAAGACCTGCATAAGGAGAAGAAGGAGGAGAAAGACCTGCATAAGGAGAAGAAGGAGGAGAAAGACCTGCATAAGGAGAAGAAGGAGGAGAAAGACCTTCATAAGGAGAAGAAGGAGGAGAAAGACCTGCATAAGGAGAAGAAGGAGGAGAAAGACCTGCATAAAGAGAGGGAGAAGGAGAGGGAGAAGAAGAAACTCAAACTGTCCAACGTGATAAAGAGGGAGAACGGGGAGGTCAAACTGCTCCATAAAGGTATGAGATCACATGACGACATAGGGAGGTCAAACCTAGCGTTCATGGGCACCGGAAAAACATTTTTCCCAGTGAAAACATCATCATTCCGCGTCATTCACGTTACGTAATGCGTGAGTCAGAGGTTGGAAACTGGGGCTAGATTTTGCAGAGTTGCCCAGTTAGGGGCTCGTCATCACTTTTGTCGTCACGTTGTAGTCCATGTGGCCTTTCTTGTCCAACAGTTTTAATGTGAACTTGGGAATTTGCTGTTTTTGTCACTTGAAAGCTGCTAATCTTTCTTTCACAAGCGTCTTACACTATATTTTAAGCATACAGTTGTTTATTTAGGATTAGTGAGTGTATGTTTTAACCTTTGTTGTGGCATCCGTGCTTGTCACACATTCCGACGGCAAAGCACATGAACACTTGCTGTGGGAAAAACAAAGTAGCCACGGGGGCGGTCCTTGCCCTTCCCAAGTAGGGTTGGGTATCGTTTGGGTTTTATCCGATACCGGTGCTAAATCGATACTTTTAAAACGGTGCCGGGGCCGAAACAGTGCCTGAACCGGTACTTTGTTTTACAAATGTTTTAAATTAAAATGGTCTAAAGTATGAATTGCTTTTTTTTATTGATGAGACGAATTTGAACATGAAATTGAACTGTTATATTCAATTTACTATCAATATCTCATTGATCCTACGAATAATACATTTAAATGTTAAAACAGCTTGCCATGCATGCACACTCTGCTTTCAAGTTTACCCAGTGTAGGTGGTTTGCCATAAGGCATGTTAAAACCGCTTGCCATAAAACTGCCAGGTCATGGACAACGGCATTTGCAAGCAAGCAAATCTAACAGGGACTCTACTTTCCAGTTAATTCAGTGTGTTCCCAAATGCTTCAAGAAATGTCATGTCTTAACCCATAACATGCAGTAGTTTTGAACGTGTTGGGCTACATGTCTGTGTTGAAGTGTTTAGATTCCCAGCGCTAGCCTAGTAGACATTTTAACAGCAACTATGGCTATGCGCTAACACCAGTCAGCTGATTTTAATTAGCGATAACGTACGGAGATGGTTTTATAGCCTCTTTGACAGCTCAGTGACATCAGGTATGTAACCTACATATTTATGTTTTTGCCAGCTTACTTTTAACATTATCTTCATATTCATTGTGATGCTATATGGGCCTCATGCACATAAAAGATTAATATGCTATTATGTTGTTTAACACACCGTGAAATAAAGTTTTCACCTTTATCAACTTTATCTTTTTCAACTTTGCTGATAACATTTCAAATGTCAGTTAGCGCATTAGCAAGGATATTGTGTAACGTATAGGCTAGCCTACTGTTGATGTTGTTTCATAGCCTTTTGCTTGTGTGTAGTTAGGCCCACTGCTAGATTTTGACAGGAGCTCGCGATATCGCTTTAAAGTAAGCTACTTGGGCTCACGCAAGCTGTTAAACACTGTCCACTCGCCTATGTGGTGCAGGTGCACCCCTCTGGTTTATACATCCAGTGTTTATGATGTTGGCTAACTGTATCTGGATGTGTTGCTATCAGAGCAAGACGTTAGAGATGGCGCATGACATGCAGTGATGCCTTGGGAAAAAAAAAAAAACGCTATTTAAGCACCGAAATGCGGCACCGAAATCCACGTTGTTATTCAATGCAGTTACTACCGTTTGCATCGGCACCGGTGCCATATTAGAACCGTGTTTCGGTGCCCAACCCTATTCCCAAGTGCCATGAATGCACCAAAACTGCTCCATAAAGCCATGACTTCACAGGGAGGTCAAATGGTGCATTCATGGCACTTGGGAATGACAAGGACCGCCCCCGTGATTACTTTGTTTTAACCACAGCAAGTGTCACGGTATTTCTAAAAGTGTGTTCAATATGTTCAGAAAGCACTGTTAGGCCTACACAAGCTGAAATAGTTTCAAAAAGTGTCCCGTTCACTTTTTTTCTTCATGTTTAATTGGCTATGTGTTTATAGCTTAACTTACCCTAACATGGAGTTTGCTATTTCTGTTATTTGGAATGGACGCAATGAGAGAGACCAAAGTAAGCGTTTAAAATAAAACTTTAGGCTACTGTGTTCTCCTGATAACATGAGTGGAATGGATTTAATGTGGACGCGAACATAAAAAGAGTGGCTACATGATACAGTGCACATTTAGCGGTGAAAAAGTTCCGCCTTTTAAAATCAGGTGTAGCCTAATCTGAATCTTGGTAAAACCATCAATTAAACAACAGGATCAGTAGGGTACCAGTTTTGTTTCATTGTACCAGGCCTACTGTATGTCAAAAGCAGGCTTGGATGAAGCTGGGAAGGATTTAAACACACGGTTTCCACACCGCAGTAATCAACCGTGATGATCATGATATTTGAAATGAAAACCGGTAATTGTTATCGTCAACATTTTTATCGCGGTTTACCGTTATACCGGTAATCGTTACATCCCTAGACACCATAGTAAAACGTCTGAAAAATGCATAAGAACATTTTGAACAAATTAGAACATCTCAACTAGGGGGGTCGACCAATTATCGGCCTGGCTGATTATTAGGGCCGATATTTAGCATTTTTATAATAATCTGTATCGGTCATTTTTTCCACCGATAAGCCGATATTGAAATGGATAAATAATGAAACGCGCTACTTTGTCTGTAAAGCGTCTCTCACTACTTGCATTTGCTACTCTGTGGTCAAGAGCATTGTCCTGCCCACTACACTGTCTGATTTGTTAGTTAGCATGAATGCAGCCAATCAGGATCGAAGACTGAACACAGAGAAAGTTTAGGATTCTCACTGAGGCAGACTGTAGACTGGACTTCAGCTGTACGGAGCTATTTTTTGAAGGTAAGGAAGGTAGCCTACATTGCTGAAGTTGCAATGAATCACAATAATCTACACTGAAGTTACAAAAACACCACTTTGTAAGCTATTGTCTCTTTGATCCGGATCAATAAGTAAAGCACCCACTTCCTTCATTTAGCGAATTCCCGATTGATGCACGTTAGTGACATGCTGTTTAGGCTATTAGTTAGCAAACCCGGGTGCTGCGCGTCGGGAGATCTTTGCCTCCGCCTTGTCCGTTAATTGTGAATAACGGGACACCTCGGCAGACATAGTACAGACAAGTCCTAAATTATGCAATAGCGAACGTCAAAAAGTCTAATTGCTCCTTTTTGAAACGGACTGTCAGAAAAGACTACATGCCCCCAGGGCCGGCCGTAATTTAATCCGACCTGAACTAAATCGCGTCCCGAGTTGGCTATTAACGTGCCTCTTAGACTCTCAAAAGTGTAGCTTATAGCATATGGACACAAATTGCATGCTTAAATAGCCTACGAACTATTTTAAAACTATATGTTAAACTATTCAACCGTAACACTTGCCATCACACATGCACCTCTCCCTCTCCCTCTCCCTCTCTCGTGCACTCACACACGATGGCAAAGCATCCTCTTTGTGACCGGTCCCTTAACAAGCACATAGCCCATTATGTAGGCCTACTCAATTAAAATAATTGGTATCACTCAGCTCTTGGATTAACATGATACACAGGATATACACTTGCAAGTGATGCAAGTTGATAGACAATTGTGTATCAAAAGAAGAAAGAAAAGTTTGCATAATTAAATGCTTTTGAATGACATTTTTGCAGCATATCGCCTTTACCATCTAGCCCCCTTTTTGACAACTGACATATCGGTTTTACATATCGGTTATCGGCCTCCTGTTTTGTTAATAATTGATATCGGTATCGGCTCTGAAAAAACCATATCGGTCGATCCCTAATCTCAACGCTGCTTTAACTTGGCACGAAGTTCTGGAAGAACTGTGCCCAGATCTCCCCCATCCCGTCTCCCCTCTAGTCTAGCGGTGATGCGGTGTCGAAGAATTGGAACTGTTTGTGGTCTATATAACCTGCAAACGAGGAACTGTTTGTAGTCTATATAACCTGCAAACGAGGAACTGTTTGTGGTCTATATAACTAGAACGAGGTTTGCAGAGGAGAGGAGAGAAAGAGAGAGAGAAAGAACACAAGGACTCATGGAGAGTCTGTGTTGAGGTAGGCCTACTTCTGCCTACTCTGGTAGAGTTGCACATACTACAATGCAAGCTATATTTAGCCCATTTATTTATGGACAGCGTAAGGCGTGAGGTGTGTGTTGCTTTTAATTATCAAATGTTCTATCGAACTTATTTTTTTTATTGATATCGGTTACATGTCTATTGCGATACATATCTCTATCGTTTTATCGCCCAGCCCTTGTGTGGGTGGGTGCGCGTGCGTGTGTTGGGTGGGATGTCACTATTTGTGATGAATGTCTGTGTTCGTATGAGGGTTAGGTGTGTGTGTATGAGGTATGGATATAGGTGGTGCATGTGTTTATTACCCTGTTTTCTTTACAGCGCTGAGTACACATGTACAGCGCTGAGTAAAAGTGTAAGCGTGTGTGTGGGTGTGGCTAATATGTTCTGCTGCTGCTCCTACAATGAGCGCTATAGTGGATGGCTACTCACACACACACACACACACACTCACACACTCAGGCAGTAAGAATATCTGAACACAAGTAATCCGCACGGTACACTTCGGATAGCAATGTTTACAAAGACTCATTCTAAAAACAAATGTGTAAACACCCTTTTATGTTAATGTGCATACCGGATTAGTTCTGTGTGTGTGTGGAGGTTAGCACTGGGACAGCTGTGTGTGTGTGTGCGTGCATGCTTCCTAGCTGGAAGAGAAGAGCGCTTCGGACTTGTAACCGGAGGGTTGCCGGTTCGAACCCCGACCAGTAGGAACGGCTGAAGCGCCCATGAGCAAGGCACTTAACCCCTCACTGCTCCCCGAGCGCCGCTGTTGTTGCAGGCAGCTCACTGCGCCGGGATTAGTGTGTGCTTCACCTCACTGTGTGTTCACTGTGTGCTCAGTGTGTTTCACTAATTCACTGATTGGGATAAATGCAGAGACCAAATTTCCCTCACGGGATCAAAAGAGTGTGTATGTGTGTGTATGTGTGTATATATATATATATATATATATATATATATATATATATATATATATATATATATATATATATATATATATATTACACACACATACACACACACTATAGAGGAGTGTGTGTGTGTGTTTGGTTAGCACAGGTGTGTATGCATGTGAGAGCACATGTAATTTAGCAGTCAGTCCAGCCAATCAGCAGGCAAAGCTGAGACGGAACACTCTCCAGTCTCCTTTATCACTTTCTTCCTCCCTCTCGCTCTCTCTCTCATCCCCCTCTCTTTCTCTCTCTCATCCCCCTCTCTCTCCCTCCATATGACTGTGTGTCTGGACAGGATGATGAGCTCTAAGCTATTAATACCTGCTGATGTCCCATATCTGCGTGTGTGTGTGTGTGTGTGTGTTAATTGATCAGTGATGACCGTTGTTGCTTTTCATAGCACTAATCTTTCCTCTTCTTCCTTCACACTCATCTCTCTCCTCCCCTCTTCTCTTCCTCTCCTCCCCTTTCCTCTCCTCCCCCTCTCTTCTCCTCTCCTCCTCTCTTCCTCTCCTTAACCTATAGAGTTCCGTTAACCTATACATTGTTCTGTTAGCCTATAGAGTTCCGTTAACCTATACATTGTTCTGTTAACCATAGAGGTCCGTTAACCATAGATTTCTTTTAACCTATACATTGGTGGAAATGGATCTGGATGTGACGGTCTGATCCAAACTCGTAGTGTGTTTGTTGATGAGAGTATTTGTGTGTGTGTGTGTGTGTGTGTGTGCGTGGACCGCACACATTTCTAAGTGACCGGTAGTGTAGAAATATATCGTAGTCATCGACAATAGAGATCGTGACCTGTGTGTGTATCCGTGTCCGTCCTTTTCAGACCTCACACAGCTGCTCCAGTCATCACCAGATGACTCGAGAGAGAGAGAGAGAGAGAGAGAGAAGGGGAGGGGGGAAAGAGAGAATGAGATGATGAGAGGTTAGATAGTCAGGAGAGGTAAGAGGTAAAATGATCAGGACAATCTGGCATCGGACTAACCGATCAATTACACTCACACACACACTCATCACCCACTCATACAAATACAGAGTAGCGTATCCATATGGGATTTTACAGATGATTTCAATATTTGAGGATTTCAAAATAGGCTTAACTATTTGGTATTCTAAATACAGTCTAACAGTATACAATAACAGTATTATTATGAAATAAGTAGTGCCTTGTGTTTGTTCTTTGATGACCACCATTGCCACAATAACTTTAGTTTATGCTTCATGCTGCTTATCGCAAGAAAATGTATTAATGCCTAATGATCACTTTTTATTAAAATGAATTAATGCCTAACGATCACTTTATGCAAACTACCGTCTGTGTCTTTTACCTCCTAAAGGCATTGTAAACTATGAACTTTCATGTTGTAAACAAGTTAAAAATATTTATCGGCCGTCATAAGCGTTGATACAGATATATCGGTAAATTGCTAATATCGGCCAATAATATGGTCACACAGACCACACCAGGCTCTAGTTCAGAACAGGTTAGCTCCTCAGATATTATGGGCTGGATATTGTATTCTTCCACTTTCCTGTTTGGTCTGTCTGTGTGCTTCTACCCCCTCTCTCTCTCTCTCTCGGAGGAACAGTAGGTTTGCTTGTTTACAGCTGCTGTGCTATTTTGGCATTCCTGATGCTCTGTCTCGTGCTGTGTGTGTGTGTGTGCACAAGCTCCTATCTGATGTGTTTGTATCTGAGCTACTTGTGTGAGCAGTGGTGTAGGCTCTGAGCTGGGGGGGTACACACACACACACACCCACACGGATACACACACACATACACACTGATACTGTACATGCGCATACACACACAAAACACGGATACACCCATACACACACACACGGATACACACACATACACACTGATACTGTACATGCTCACACGCATATATGCACACATGCCTTACAGTAATTTTGGATTAGTTGAGTAAGTAGTGTTAATTGACCTGAATGAATGACAACACACCAGTGATTTCAGAGTAGCAAGAGGGGCTTCGATTTCAGTCGATTAATGTGTTTTTTTAACTGGCTGCAGAGTCTTGGCATATATGCTGGACGTGACATTGGGGGTCGTGACACACTGATACTCACACTCACACTGATACTCACACACCCACACTCACACAGATAATGCATGCATTCAGCATGAAAGAAGGTTACTTGTAGAAGTGTAATTCTGCTACACAGACTTTGACTGATCCTATAGTGTATGTGTGTGTGTTTGCCTATCCTGACATGTGTTTGTGTGCACATTAGGGCTGGGACAACGCGTCGACGCAAAAAATATGTCGGTAAAAATATCTTAGCGTCGATTAAATCCAAGCATAGCGTGTGCCGCTAAATGTTTTTAATTTTACACCTTCAGTGTTTTCCATACGTTGACTAATCTGTGGCTGGGCGCCACAAAATCAAAACCGGCCACCACACATTGATGTTCTATGTTGTAGGCCTACTATTTAAAACCGGCCACCACACATTGATGTTTTATGTTGTAGGCCTACTATTTAAATTAAAGATCAGATAAATCCTTTCATTGAGCTGCACTTTTTACTCACGCAGCCTTTCCTTGCCCCGCCCCGCTCTCTCTCGTAATGAGACCCCTCCTCTGCATGTGCATTTAACAAAATATTCAGGATTGTTGAAGGATTGTTGTTGCCACATAGAAGCATTGCATAGAACACGGCAGGCTAAATTGCTATTAAATCCGCTTAGCATCGTGACCATGTTGCGCAAATGTGTTCAAAACTGCTGAATTAAAGTTAACTCTGCTAAGGTCTTATCACAACATAGTTTAGTCTCGCAATGTACTGAGTTATGCAATCAAACAGTATCTCAAAGCTAACGTTAGAATACTGTTTGGATGTCAGGTTTAGCATGATTACTTACAGCTGCTTGTATTCGTTACTCATGCAAGGCTCATTTTATTGACTCTGAATGTTTGCAAAATCCTGATGTAAATGGAAAAGTGTTTTCCAAGACTCAAAAGCGCTTGTCCCAAGGAGAAGTACGAATGAAAAATAATGGCTAGATTAATCGTTTATGTGTTTGTGTGTGCGTGTGTGTGCGCAGGTGAGAAGGCGAAGGCCAAGCTGAGTCTGGAGGAGCTGCAGATCAAGAAGGTGAAGAAGAAAAAGCGTAAGAGGCGACGTGAGGAGGAGAAGCGGCGGCGGCCCAAGATGCACAGCCGCTCCAGCCAGACCGAGCTGCCGGCCTGCGCCTTCAAGCCCCCGCTGCCCGTCCAGCAGGGCGGCGCTGTGCTGAAGCAGGAGAAGGACAAGAGCGCGTCGCCGCGCGGCCTGACCCCCACCTCTGGCTCCGCCCCCGCTGCGGAGGTGGCCAAGGGTGCGTCGCCGTGCCGACTGCCCGGCGTGGACGCCATGGAGTTCGGCCGCCTGGTGCACGTGGAGCAGCAGCCTAACGGAGGCGCTCTGGTGCTGCACGCGTACAGCCGCGAGCTCGCCGTGCTGACCCCAGCCCAGCTGCAGCGCTTCGCCCACGAGTTCGTCACGCTGGCCTTCAGCGAGGACCCCGCCGGCGCCGCCCACTACGTCATGGGCATCATCCACGGAGCCGCCGCCTACCTGCCCGACTTCCTGGACTACTTCTCCGGAAAGTTCCCCACCGCACCCGTCAAGATGGAGATCCTCGGCAAGAAGGACATCGAGACCACCACCATGGCCAACTTCCACAGCCAGGTGTGTGATTGAGATATATATATATATATATATATATATATATATATATATATATATATATATATATATATACACACATAAAAAAAAAAAAAAATATATATATATTATATACACACACACACATACTGCAGCTTTGTGTGTGTGTGTGTGTTATAGTATATATATATATATATATATATATATATATATATATATATATATATGTGTGTGTGTGTGTGTGTGTGTGTGTGTGTGTGTGTGTGTGTGTGTGTGTGTGTGTGTGTGTGTGTGTGTGTGTGTGTGTGTGTGTGTGTGTGTGTGTGTGTGTGTGTGTGTGTGTGTGTGTGTATATATTATGTGTGTTGCTTCATTAGCATTATTGCCGTGGCTCTCCGTTTCATTGAGCACACCTGGGCTCCAGCAGGGGGCATCTCTTCCTAGCGTCCCCCACAGATGGAACTGAAGTGAGCAGCAGCTGCTCTTTCAACAGCTACCCCCCCCCCCAGTCCCCAATCCCTGTATATATACTATATATATATATATATATATATATATATATATATATATATATATAGTTTTCCTTGAAATCTCGCGTGTCACGGGAAGTTGATTGACAAGAGAGCGAAACTACAGCTGATACGTGACATGAACCATCCTGTCTTCGTCTTATCCTCCGTTATGCCAGCTGAAGATGCAGTCCGTAGGCTATATGCACACGTACCGGTCACTCCTTCACGTGTACAGCTGTCAACATTACTATTGCGAGTATTCACGTATCAGCTGTAGTTTCTCATCAATCAAACTTCCTGTGACACGCGAGATTTCAAGATGGCGGTGCCCGGAAAACTTTGTGAAGGTACTGTCTTTTTAAATCGTCTTGTAAATAAACTAACAGTGCTTTTTCAAAGTTCTCAATGTCTCGTTTTAAATGTCAGGACCCTCGGAAGTCTACCAATGAAGTGTGGAGCTACTTTGAGCCTCGTAAATGGTGTAAAACAGTGATTTATTTGCATGGCTAGCCCGATGCCTGAGGCACCCCCATTGAAAACCTATTGGTAGCCTCGGTTAACTAGTGCCAGATTTCGGAGTGCAGGGGGACAAGCCGAGATGAGCTATGAGACAAAAGTTCACACTCGGTATCATGTTTCAACACACTTTAGGTCAATATCACATCTAACTTCTCCTTTTTAAGAAATTTTGGACTGTAATTAGCCTAAATCATCTTTTAAATTGCTAAGTTGAGTAGGCTAAGTTATTGTTAATTGAGACAAAATACTTCCACACCGGTGATTTCAGTAGCAAGAGGGGCTTTGATTTCGGTAGGTTGATGTGTATATTATAACTGGCTGATTTCAGTAGGTTGATGTGTATATTATAACTGGCTGATTTTGGTAGGTTGATGTGTATATTTTAACCCTTAGAACCCGATTGACGCAAAGTGCGTCAAAAAACACACCCTCTCTTCCTTGTTACATTGCTCATGACTGTTCATCATAGCGAGATAAAACCTTTATTGCATGACAGAGAAGAGACTACTTGCTTGTCTACCGATCAAGTATGAAAATTAAAAAAATAATGAAATTAAATCAAATTGCATCATATTTACAGTCTATACTTCTCTGGTTCCCCTCGCACCCATTACTCTCGTTTGAATTACTCGCGAACCGTGATCGCATAGATATGGCAAGCATATCAGATGAAAGAGGAGAAACAGGGCTATCCATTGGTACCATGGATATCGATCTTCCTGGCTTATACAAACGAATGAAGTGACTGCAAAATATTAGCGTCATGTACACAAACCAGCGCTGCACACCCATTACTCTCGGAGTAATTACTTTCGGACCCGTGATCGGATATATATGCCACGTATGTTAGATGAAAGAGGAGACACAGAGCTATCATTTGATACCAAATACATCCTTCTGGGTTATAAAACAGGCGAAGTGACCGCCAAAATAATAACTTCATATAGCTGGACTTACCCGTTTTTTGTCTGTTTTTTGTGGCAAAGCATGTTTATAATCCAACGCTATCGTGTGTTTCTCTATGGCAAAACATGTTCATAATCGGTTTTGAGATCCTAGCAAATTCCTGCATGGCATCAATTCAAGGCTCACATTGCATCCCAATTTGTTCAATAAAGAAACACCTTTTTTGCCTTTACTTTGTTCATGGCAATGCAGTAAAAAGTTGAGAATCATCATGTGTGCATACACCATAGTCACACATGCTAACAGGCAAACTTGGGTCAAGTCAGGTCAGATCAGTTCGTGTCACAGATATGGAGTGCAGAATGGTCATTTTTCATCGCTAAATAAAAAATGGCATTTATTTCTGTAAATCACACACCACATATTTCTGTGAATTGCTCAGCCCCAGAGTATCCCTCCAACATGGCAATTATATTGCCCATTTCAGGACAGTCTGCCCTACACACACATGAAATGCATGTAGAGCTATGAGCTTGCTGTGGTGAGATACAGGTCAAAATATAAGAATTTTTATAATATGATTTTTATATTTTAATTATTTAAAAATCAAAATAAAATCAATGCTAGTACTAATACATGAAATGATGATCTGGATAGCCTATACTCTGCTGAAAAAAACAATATATAATATGTGTGTGTGGCACTTACAATGACCAGAATAAATCCTTATGAATAAAGGTAGTGAAAATGCGCTAAAAACAGCTTAGGGTTCTAAGGGTTAACTGGCTGCAGCCTAAAATGCCGCAGTTCAGCATGTGCGTGTGTGTTTGTGCATCTTGGCATACATGCTGGACGTGTGCGTTTGTGCATCTTCGCGTACATGCTGGACGTGACGTTTGTGCATCTTGGCGTACATGCTGGACGTGACATTGGGGGTGTGGCTGTATCGTCGACTGTATTCTACTTTTGAGTTCGAAGTTCGAGATTGAGATGTAATTTCGACCGATTTCTATATAAAAACGAAATTGTGACACCCCTAGTAGACCGGCCCTTAGAGGCTTTATCTGGGCTCTCTCTCTCTCTCTCTCACACACACACACACACACACACACACACACACACACACACACACACACTCACACACACTCTTCTCTCTCCCTCTCCCTCCTTCCATCTCCTCCCTCTCTCGTATGTTCATGTTCTGTAAGATTCACTATTGTTTCCTAGCAACAGCAGTTTTTGTGTGAAAATGGAGCTGATTCTGTTCTGTACCCCACCACACATACACACACTTACTATTGTGGCTATTAAGCTCTCTCTCTCACTCACTCACTCACTCACAGTTTGTTTATGATCACTTACTATTGTGCATATTACACTCATGCACAGGCTGCTTATTATGATTATTTATTATGATTATTAATTTATTTATGAGTATTTCTCATAATACTATGAATGACAGATTATTACTATAGCTAGTGTCCGTTTAAACATGCTATTCCCTTAGTAAGCCCAAAGCCCAATTATATGGCCGATTTGAAAGGCTATATGTTTATTGTTACGCCTATTGAATAACTTCATGATGGAGAAAGACAAACCATTTTGTGGAATGATGCAGCATCATATGAAATTTGCAATGATGTGACTCAAAAAACAATCTCTGTATAAGTATAAGTATATATAATCTTTTGATCCTGTGAGGGGAAATTTGGTAATCTATAATCTGCAGTGTTTCCCATACATTGACTTATCTGTGGCGGGGCGCCACAAAATAAAAATCGGCCGCCACACATAGAATATTTATGTTTAATTTAATTTAATTTAAATTAAATATAAGATCAAATCCTTGCTTTGCCATTGAGCTAAAGCACCTGCATGCGCAGCCTTTCCTTGCCCGCCCGCTCTCTCTGCGTAGCCCGCTGCCCCTCCTCTGCATGTGCATTTAACATAATATTCACGATTGTTGGATTGCTGTTGCCACATAGAAGCATTGCATAGAAGACGTCTGGCTAAATTGCTATTAAATCCTCTTAGCATCGTGACCATGCTGCGCAAATTTGTTCAAAACTGCTGCATTGAAGCTAACTCTGCTAAGATCTTATCACAACACAGTAGGCTACATTGAAGAGACTAAACTAAGTTAAGTTATGCAATCAAGCAGTATCACAAAGTTAAAATACTGTTTGGATGTCGAATTTTGCATGCTTACTAGCTTATTAGATGCTAGTACAGATTACAGATTACTACTTACAGATGCTTGTCAATTTCGTTGAAGGGCTCATTTTATTGACTCTGTTGACACTGAATGTTTGCAAAATCCCGATGTAAATGGAAAAGAGTTTTCCAAATGTTTAAAAAGTGCTTGTCCCAAGGAGAAGTACAAACCTTTATTTTAACTATGTAGAAAACGTTATAAATTGCATCCACACATCAGCAGCCTTTAAACTGTGTTACAATTGCAAGGGTTCCCTCACGAACGTCTTAAAGTGACAGGCACTCAATTAGACCTATACACTACCAAGACGATCTACCCCCCCCCCCCCCCCCCCCCCTTGTCCAAGTCATTTTGCTACACCTACAAATTGAATCCAATTCTGTGGGAAACACTGATCTGGTAGCCTATAAGTGACCTCACACACTGCTCTGGTAGCCTACTGGTAGCCTATAAGTGACATCACACACTGATACATCACACACTGATCTGGTAGCCTATAAGTGACCTCACACACTGATCTGGTAGCCTATAAGTGACATCACACTCTGTCTGTAGCTGTGTGGCATTCTGAAACATTTTTAAATTCGGCACCATTATTGCTAGTTTCAATTTGGGACCTTGCAGTTTGTTTCTTCGAAGTCTCAAGTCCAAAGTAGCCTGTCATTTTTGAATAGCCACTACATGCCAGGTTTGTTGGCGTGTTGCTGCAAAATCTGTGGAATCATTTTATGTAAGCAAACCGCATACAGGGAGTGGCTACAGTAGGCCGGAGAAAGCCGATGTGTGCTTGTTTTACCAATATATTTACAGTATCTTTTGCATTTCTTATCCAAACAACGTAAAACTTTGCACTGCACTTACTCGTGCCCCTGGCAAGACACCCGCCAAGTTTGAAATCAATCGGAAGAACAGTTCGACAGATATGCGAGCCTTGAGAGTGGGAGTGGCTACATTAGAGAAAGCTGATGTTTGCTTCTTTTACCAATATATTTCACAATATGTTTTGCATTTCTTATCCAAACAACATCAAACTTGACACTGCACTTAGAAAGTGACACTGCACTTGCCTGTAGCAAGACACCTGCCACGTTTGAAATCAATCGGCTACCTAGCTCAGGGGTTCCCAAACTTTTCCACGACAAGCCCCGCCCAATACCATTAGGTTCTGGCCAAGGACCCCCTTGATGTGTTATTAAACCCATCGACAATACTACGGCAAATGTAAAAATACATTAAGCTAATCCTAATTATTACTTTAGCCACAAGCACTTCACGATGGAGCATACATTGTGTAAAAATTTGTATTGGGGACTTTCTGCTATATGAGAGCCATCACTCTCATCCCAGTCATTGTCATGGAAAATATAATGTTCAGATATGCGACACATTATAACCCTCATAGTAATAGGTATATTTTACATTTTTAAAATGTATTTATTTGTTGCTTTTATTTTTCCTTTCAACTTGCTGAGGCCCCCTGGCACCCCCTCGCGGCCCCCACTTTGAAAACCACTGACCTAGCTAACACTTCTGATTGACTGTAGGCTATTAGCTACCTAGCTAACACTTCTGAGTGACTGTAGGCTGGTAGGTATCTAGCTAACCCTTCTGAGTGACTGTATGCTATTAGCTACCTAGATAACACTTCTGAGTGACTGTAGGCTGGTAGCTACCTCGCTTACCCTTCTGAGTGACTGTAGGCTGGTAGGTATCTAGCTAACCCTTCTGAGTGACTGTATGCTATTAGCTACCTAACTAACACTTCTGGGTGACTGTATGCTGGTAGCTACCTAACTAACACTTCTGAGTGACCGTATGCTGGTAGGTACCTAGCTAACCCTTCTGAGTGACTGTATGCTATTAGCTACCTAGCTAACACTTCTGAGTGACTGTATGCTATTAGCTACCTAGTGAACACTTTTTTTTTTAATGTATTTTTTGGGCTTTTTTATGCCTTTAATGTGGATAGGATAGTGGAGAATGACAGGAAGTGAATGGGAGAGCGAGTCGGGATGGGATCCGGAAAGGACCACGGGGCGGGAATTGAACCCAGGTCGCCGGCATACAGTGTAGGTACCCCAGCCAGTTGCGCCACGGCTGGGGCCAACCTAGTGAACACTTCTGAGTGACTGTAGGCTATTAGCTACCTAGCTAACACTTCTGAGTGTAGGCCGGTAGGTATCTAGCTAACCCTTCTGAGTGACTGTATGCTATTAGCTACCTAGCTAACACTTCTGAGTGACTGTAGGCTGGTAGGTATCTAGCTAACCCTTCTGAGTGACTGTAGGCTGGTAGGTATCTAGCTGACCCTTCTGAGTGACTGTAGGCTGGTAGGTATCTAGCTTCTGAATGACTTCTGAGTGACTGTATCCTGAACACTTCTTTTTTTTTAATGTATTTTTTTGGGCTTTTTTATGCCTTTAATGCGGATAGGATAGTGGAGAATGACAGGAAGTGAATGGGAGAGCGAGTCGGGATGGGATACGGAAAGGACCACGGGGCGGGAATTGCCTTAGCCAGTTGCGCCCCAGTAGGTGCCCCAGCCAGTTGCGCCAAGGCTGGGGCCAACCTAGTTAACACTTCTGAGTGACTGTAGGCTAATAGCTACCTAGCTAACACTTCTGAGTGCCTAGGCTATTAGCTATCTAGCTAACACTTCTGAGTGACTGTAGGCTATTAGCTACCTAGTGAACACTGCTGAGTGGAGTATTTCAATGGTCAAATCGGATGCAGCTTAAGTGAGACTCATCTGCTTCACTAACCTGAGGGTGTGTGTGTGTGTGAGAGAGAGAGTAAGCGTGTAGGCTCATAAAGATCTCTCTGCTTCACTAGCTTGTAGGTGTGACGGTGGTTAGAAAACTCCAACAAAATCAGGCCAGCTACTGTAACCAGTGTGTGCTTTCTCTCTTGTGCTAGCTCCCTGTGTGTGTGTGTGTGTGTGTGTGTGCTCTTGTAACCAGTGTGTGCTTTCTCTCTTGTGCTAGCTCCCTGTGTGTGTGTGTGCTCTTGTAACCAGTGTGTGCTTTCGATCTTGTGCTAGCTCCCTGTGTGTGTGTGTGTGTGTGTGTGTGTGTGTGTGTGCTCCTGTAATCGGTGCATGCTTTCTCTCTCGTGCTAGCTGCAAGTGGGGTGTGTGTGTGTGTGTGCTCCTGTAATCGGTGCATGCTTTCTTTCTCGTGCTAGCTGCAAGTGGGTGTGTGTGTGTGCTCCTGTAATCGGTACAGGCTTTCTCTCTCGTGCTAGCTGCAAGTGTGTGTGTGTGTGTGTGCTCCTGTAATCGGTGCATGCTTTCTCTCTCGTGCTAGCTGCAAGTGTGTGTGTGTGTGCTCCTGTAATCGGTACAGGCTTTCTCTCGTGCTAGCTGCAACTGTGTGTGTGTGCTCCTGTAATCGGTGCATGCTTTCTCTCTCGTGCTAGCTGCAAGTGTGTGTCTGTGTGTGTGCTCTCGAACCGACGCATGCTTTCTCTCTTGAGCGAGCCCCAAAAGTGTGTGTGTGTGTGTGTGTGTGTACTCGTGTAACCTGGGCGTGTGCGCGCTCTCCTCCTAGCAGTGCTTGCTTGCTGTAGGTCATTGGTTAACTCCGTGTGTGTGCTCATGTAACCTGTGCGTGCTCTCTTGCTTACTGTGGGTCATTGGTAACCTTGGCAACAGAGGAGCTAATGCACCTGAAAATCATCAGGTTTTTCCCCTTGATGAGTAACTTGACCCAGATGAGCCGAATTCTTCATAACTCTACCCCGAACTTCTGTTCTCACACACACACACACATACACACTAATCCCCCTTAAACTTCTGTTCTCACACACACACACACTAAACTCCCTTAAACTTCTGTTCACTCTCTCTCTCACACTCTCCCTCACTCTCTCACTCTCTCACACTCTCACACTCTCTCTCCCTCACTCTCTCACACTCTCACACTCTCTCTCGCTCACTCTCTCTCTCTCTCGTCTGTTCTCACACACGCTCACTAAACCCCCCTAAACTTCTGTTCTGAGTACCATGCAGTGTGATAAAGAGGTACTGTAAACAGTGCACGCACACACACAGACGTTCACACTCTCACACACACACACGCATACTCAGAGAAAGCTCTAGAGATGGGCTTACGTAATCCAGTAGTAGATAATTTTTGCTATGGTGTTAAATTAGCTCACTGCATACGTCTTTTCTCTTCCTGTGTGTGTGTGTGTGTGTGTGTGTGTGCACTACTGAAGAAGTGGTCATCTTAAAGGGATATTTTATTATTATAACCTTTATTTAACCAGGTTAGTCTCATTGAGATATAATATCTCTTTTTCAAGAGAGACCTGGCCAAGATGGCAGAGCAAATAGTTCCATATTACAAACACAAAAGAGGCAAAGACAACTCTAGTGCATTCCAGATTAGATAAAAGTGCCATTAATCAAGTGCATTCCAGATCAATTAAAACATTCGCACTGGATGGACTCATGCTCTATGACAACCTTCACAGTTGTACAATTCAAAAGTTTGTTGAGGTTCATTGGAAATGGACTTCAGTGGCCTCTTGGCCAGACGGAGCTACAGAGCAAATCCCAAATTTGCTGAAAGCTTGTAAGGGTATTCCCCCCCCTAGAGTGACTAGCTTTGGCCTCAGCTGATCGCCTGTTTCATTGGGAAAGGCGCACACACACACACACACACACACACACACACACACACACACACACACACACACACACACACACACTGCTCCATTCTCAGTCATGTCCTGTTATGGTTTTGGTGACTGTGGCCAAAGGACATTACAGTTATTTATTCACAAACGCCTCAGTCTGCCTCTCCCTTCTATCATTCACCCCATCTCTCTCTCTCTCTCTCTCTCTCACTCTCTCACTCTCTCTCTCACTCACAATGACTTCTACTGTCAAGTCAAAGATTAATTAATTATTTTTTTCCAACTCCTAAGCTTCTCTCTCTCTCTCTCTCTCTCTCTCTCTCTCTCTCTCTCTCTCTCTCTCTCTCCCACACACACACACACACGATGACTTCTACTGTCAAGTCAAAGATTAATTATTTAGTTTTTTCCAACTCCTAAGCCTCTCTCTCTCTCTCTCTCTCTCTCTCTCTCTCTCTCTCTCTCTCTCTCTCTCTCTCTCTCTCTCTCTCTCTCTCCCCCTCCCTCCCTCCCTCCAGCTGAACTCTGTAGTTTGTGGGAATAGCCGCTAGTGTATTATGAACTTATGATCGGTGGGTCTGTAACTGCTGTTGTTCTGTTTGCATGGATATGGTAAGCCGTGTGTGTGTGCGCGCATCTGAGTGGGATATGGTAAGCCGTGTGTGCAGGGCTCTACAGTGCGCCCATTTCACTTTCGCTTTTATCGCGATAAAAATAATTAGCGTGCAAAAGTGCAAAAAATATTTAGGCGACTGGTGCGAATGACTTCTAGCCAAGTCAATGTTGGTCTACATTGTCGAGAACTCAACATCGCGAAACATTACTGGTGCGAACCATAAAATCACGTCGCCAATATAGCATAAAACTCGCTAGTTGCTTCTATCAAATTTAAGGGTGCGTTGAAAAAGCGGAAAGTTAGACTAGCCAGCCAAGATGCAAAGTAGAACTAATTTCTTCAATCCACCGAATTCATTGGATATATGAGGAACAGGATGAGATTCTAAGAATGCAGTGAGAGAAGGAAAAGGTAACATGCCTTTTAGCCCAGTTGACATTGGCTGCAATATGCAAAATATAGCTGTAGCGAACAGGCACAAAAGTAGCCTCCCGTAATACTCCCGTTTTATTCAAAAGTAGAACGCTACAGACAACTCCAGGCTTCCATGCATGCTTGTTTGTTTTACACCGAATTCACCCCTTGCAGACACGTGACTTAAGTCACGTGACGGCTCCATGCTGGACGGCAAAAAGATGGGAGACGGACGGCAAATTACATTATGTCATAAAGATTATGATAAACTGAACTCCATTACTATAACATCTTTGTAGTTCAATGTATTGCTGTTTGGGGTCTGATAGTCAAAGAAGATGCCAGTGGTGTTAGATGAAATGGGTCATGATCGCAAATGTAAAGTTATTAAAACTGGTGGTAACAGCAAGGGGAGAACGTTACGTTAGGCTACTGTAATTAACATTATGGTAAATGAACACCCATAAGTATTTCTGGACTAAAATATTGCAAAGCGATTTGGTTACTTTATTTGTCTTGCTTTTATCAGTTGTAACATAGTCAAAACGTTAAGAATGTCATATCAGAACATGAAATAATAACTAGCTGCCACACTTAGAAGCTAGCTATTCTAGCTAACGTTTATATCGTAGCTCATAGTGCTAGGGCTAATGTAACTTCGTCAGTTTGTGCGTTGCCCAGCGAATAAACTTACTTCTTACATGTCTTAAGTTAAAGAATTGAAAGAAATAGGAAATAAAAAAATAAAAACTTGAACGGTATTATCTGTTTACATTCAGATCTTGCCAAAGACTTTGCCTAAGTGCTATCTGCCGTCCTGTTCAGAGTCTATGGTTGCTATAGCAACCGCTGCTGTGCTTCATGCACTGAGGAGATAAGCATGCAATTGTGGTTGAAATACTCCCAAAACACAAAGAAAACAAACCAAAATATATCTATGCAAGAACATGGGATGTTGTTGTATTCCAAACAATAAGCCAACAGTCGTGGAAGGGCATTACTACGGTTAAATCTCACTATAATCTCCTGGCATGCGATATGTCCCATTACAACCCATTGATTTGATTCGTGTTCTTGCCGTCCACTAGGCTATTTTGCTGTGGCGCGAACAAAACGTGACGTCACTTGCAAGGGGTGAATACAAGCTGAAGTGCAAAACGAAAGTAAGCATAGGCCTACCATCTGCCTACTGCCTCCATCAGTGCAGATATTTCAAATAAATATAAATATCATTGATTAGACTATGTTGGGTTTTGTTGAAGAGAAAATTCACGGTTTTAGTAGTAGGCTAGTATTGGGCAGTATGCAGTCAGATAGGTCACCATGGGCATATTTGGATTAGCTATAGGTGGATTCACAAATAAATAAATTGGCCGAAGGACCTACATTTGGCAGGATAGCGTACTTCATACAGGCTATATGCAAATATGGCAATGCATTATATTATTTTACATTAACAAAATGTAGAAAAATAGGACGGACTGAAAATAAAGTAGGCACTGATGTTCTTTAAAATCTTGTTTCCTGTAAATGTTGTCAGTCATTCTTAATCTTCGTAATTGGTGCATTGGCATGTTTAACTGTTAGCTGCAGTGTAAAGTTACATTATGTGTAAGTTAAGTACAGAACTGACTGTGCCCCCAGATTTTTGTCTGTGCTCCTAAATTTTTTAACTTGGGCGTACAAGTGCTCCTGGAAAAAAATGGTACATGCCAGAAATATACTTGCCATGTTTTGGTCTGCAGACACTGACACACACACACACACACTCACACACCCATTGTTCCGCCCTGAAGGGACTTATTTTCCCAATAATGACCGGCGTTCTATACATTATCCCGCTTATTACACGGCTACTTGCCAAAATGAAATGATAAACTCCCCACAATATGACTTTAGCCTACATAGCCTAGGCTATAGCCGATTTGTTACCGTTCATTGTGGCATTTGCTGAAACAAATAGTTCGCAACAACACACGCTGAACTTGAATCAAACATTCTTTAGAACACAGCTGATCAACGGTCTGCTTTCACTTTTGAATGAAGTTCCAGTCCTTCCGTAGTGATATGAAGTACCTGAATTAGAAGCACAAACTCCGTTGCCATTGACAGCGGTCATTATTTTTTTCAGAGGTCCTTTCCCAAGAAATAATGACCGCTAGAACTTTGGGAAATCCCATTCAAGTCAATGGAGCGTTCTACTTGCCTTGTGAAGAGCCGTGTAATAATTCACTAATATACTCTCTCTCTCACACACTCACTCACTCACTCAGATGCACACAGATATACACACACACACACAGAGAGAGAGAGATTTATAGTATGATTCTACACCGGAAAGCAGCCAGACACCCCTTAGGGACTATAACATTGACACACACACACACACTATCACACACACACTATTACACACACACTATTACACACACACACACACTATTACACACACTATTACACACACACTATTACACACACACACACTATTACACACACACTATTACACACACACTATTACACACACACTCACTATTACACACACACTATTACACACACACTATTACACACACACACACTATTACACACACACTATTACACACACACTATCACACACACACTATCACACACACACTATCACACACACACTATCACACACACACTATTACACACACACACACTATTACACACACACTATTACACACACACTATTACACACAAGAGGAGAGAGAGAGAGAGAGAGAATATATATATAGATATTGCTAGCGTGGATCACACACACACACACTATTACACACACACGAGAGGGAGAGAGAGAGAGAGAGAATATATATAGATATTGCTAGCGTGGATCACACACACACACACTATTACACACACGAGAGAGAGAAAGAGAGAGAGAATATATATATATAGATATTGCTAGCGTGGATCACACACACACACTATTACACACACGAGAGGGAGAAAGAGAGAGAGAGAATATATATATAGATATTGCTAGCGTGGATCACACACACACACTATTACACACACGAGAGGGAGAAAAGAGAGAGAGAATATATATATAGATATTGCTAGCGTGGATCACACACACACACTATTACACACACGAGAGGGAGAAAGAGAGAGAGAGAATATATATATAGATATTGCTAGCGTGGATCACACACACACACACTATTACACACACAAGAGGGAGAAAAGAGAGAGAGAATATATATATATAGATATTGCTAAGCGTGGATCACACACACACACACTATTACACACCAGGAGGGAGAAAGAGAGAGAATATATATATAGATATTGCTAAGCGTGGATCACACACACACACTATACACACACGAGAGGGAGAAAGAGAGAGAGAGAATATATATATAGATATTGCTAGCGTGGATCACACACACACTATTACACACACGAGAGAGAGAGAGAGAGAATATATATATATAGATATTGCTAGCGTGGATCACACACACACACTATTACACACACGAGGGAGGGAGAGAGAGAGAGAGAATATATATATAGATATTGCTAGCGTGGATCACACACACACTATTACACACACGAGAGGGAGAGAGAGAGAGAGAGAATATATATATAGATATTGCTAGCGTGGATCACACACACACTATTACACACACGAGAGGGAGAAAGAGAGAGAATATATATATAGATATTGCTAGCGTGGATCACACACACACACACACTATTACACACACGAGAGGGAGAGAGAGAGAGAGAATATATATATAGATATTGCTAGCGTGGATCACACACACTATTATTACACCAGGAGAGAGAGAGAGAATATATATAGATATTGCTAAGCGTGGATCACACACACACACACACTATTACACACACGAGGAGGGAGAAAGAGAGAGAGAGAGAATATATATATAGATATTGCTAGCGTGGATCACACACACACACACTATTACACATTAGGGGGAGAGAGAGAGAGAATATATATATAGATATTGCTAAGCGTGGATCACACACACACTATTACACACACGAGAGGGAGAAAGAGAGAGAGAGAATATATATATAGATATTGCTAGCGTGGATCACAAACACACACACTATCACACACACGAGAGGGAGAAGGAGAGAGAGAGAATATATATATATAGATATTGCTAGCGTGGATCACACACACACACACTATTACACACAGAGGAGAGAGAGAGAGAGAGAGAATATATATATAGATATTGCTAGCGTGGATCACACACACACAATTACACACACGAGAGGGAGAAGGAGAGAGAGAGAATATATATATATAGATATTGCTAGCGTGGATCACACACACACACACACACCCTTTCGCAATGCTTCTACTCCATTTAGCAGTTTACAGTGTGTTCTTCCATGTTCCACTCATGTGTTCTCTTATGCTGTGTGTTCTAGGTGAAGAGAACCTACTCCCATGGAACGTACCGCGCGGGGGCCATGCGGCAGATCAGTCTGGTGGGCGCAGTAGACGAGGAGGTGGGGGACTTCTTCCCAGAGTTCCTCAGTATGCTCAATGAGTCGCCCTTCCTGGAGGTGAGTGCGTGTGCCAATCAGCTAGCGATCATGATGCTAACCTCTCCTGCTAGCTCACCTGTCCTCCCTTAGCACCGCTAGCCGTTTTATGTATGTGCTAATCAGCCAGCCGTCATGACGCTAACCTCTCCTGCTAGCTCACCTGTCCTCCCTTAGCACCGCTAGCCGTTTTATGTATGTGCTAATCAGCTAGCGATCATGATGCTAACCTCTCCTGCTAGCTCACCTGTCAATCAATCAATCAATCAACATTTATTTGTATAGCACTTTACAACAACCAGTAGGCGCCCAGAGTGCTTCACATCAGAAGCTAAGGATAAAGACAGCATATCAAGCAGTAAAAAGATTGACATGTAGACTTAAATAACTAACTACAATTGTCACACTCTAAGCCATTCTAAACAAGTGAGTCTTTAGTTTAGACTTGAAAAGACCAATGTCCGTTATTGTCCGAATATCAGGGGGTAGCTTATTCCAGAGTTTCGGGCCAAAACCAAAAAGCCTGCTCACTCACCCCGTTTATACCTGGACCTTGGGACCTCTAACACCAATTGGTTAGAAGACCGCAAAGACCGGTTGTGCTCACGCTGGGTCAACATCTCGGATAAGTATTCTGGGGCCAGGCCATTAAGGGCATTAAAAACAAACAATAAAATCTTGAACTCTATTCTAAAACGCACAGGGAGCCAATGTAGTGTATAAAGAACAGGAGTAATATGTTCGCGTCTAGGTGTGTTTGTTAAAAAGCGGGCAGCAGCATTTTGCATAAGTTGCAGACGTGAGATGGACGTTTGACTCAAGCCAGCATAAAAGGCATTACAGTAATCGAGTCTAGAACTAATAAAAGCATGAATCGCCTTTTCTAGATCATGCCTGTTGAGAAAGTTCTTAACTTTAGCCAGGAGACGGAGCTGGAAAAAACTTGTTTTAACCACATTACTGATTTGCTTGTCAAATTTCATATTACAATCAAAAGTAACCCCAAAATTTCTAACAGCTGGCTTGAGATAAGTAGCCAGAGCTCCCAAACTCAGAGCTGGACCGTTTGGTGTCCCAGCAGTACTGAAAATGATGCACTCAGTTTTGGCTTCATTCAAGTTAAGAAAGTTTTGTGATAGCCACAACTTAATGTCGTGAATACAGCAGGGAGTAAATAAAGTAGGGAATCTAATGCTGCGCTGTCATTCAGTTTCATAGGCAAATCAATTTGCACATCGTCTGCGTAACAGTGAAAGGACAGGTTGTGCTTTCTTAAAATGGCCCCTAACGGCAGCATGTATAGGGAAAACAGGGTTGGGCCAAGAATCGAGCCTTGGGGTAGCCCACAAGAGAGACTGTCCTCCCTTAGCTCCACTAGCCGTCTTATGTATGTGCTAATCAGCCAGCCGTCATGACGCTAACCTCTCCTGCTAGCTCACCTGTCCTCCCTTAGCACCATTAGCCGTCTTTTGTATGTGTTAGCCATTAAGCCCTCTGCCTCATTGCTTGTGGTGTCTAGTGCGTTAGCAGTGGTTACCAGTAGTTAGAAGCTAGCATCTCTTTTGCGCTGACCGCTAGTGCATTAGCAGTGGTAAGAAGGTAGCCTCTCTTATGCGCTGCCCTCTAGCGCGTCAGCCATAGTTCGAAGTAAGAATATCTCTTATGAGCTGTCGTCTAGAGCTGTCGTCAATGGTTACTAGTAGCAGAGAATGTCTAATAAGGGGAGAACTTCCACTCGGAAAACTTCCGGTTTCTGAACTGGTTGCAGTTCCTCCTCTGGTTCCATGTGAGGGTGCTCGTCCACGAGTGCAGAATGAATGGAGGTCTATGTTCCCCTCAAAATCCACTTTTCTTGGGATATAATATTTTGTCTAGTAATTTAAGTATAAGTATATATACTCTTGATCCCGTGAGGGAAATTTGGTCTCTGTTTCACTAATTCAAGGATTGGGATAAATGCACACTGCACACAGTGAACACGCAGTGAGGTGAAGCACACACTAATCCCGGTGCAGTGAGCTGCCTGCAACAACAGCGGCGCTCAGGGAGCAGTGAGGGTGCCTTGCTCAAGGGCACTTCAGCCGTGCCTACTGGTCAGGGTTCGAACCGGCAACCCTCTGGTTACAAGTCCGAAGCGCTAACCAGTAGGCCACGGCTGCCCTATTTGAATGTTGCATTCGAAAGGGGAGGCAAAGAAAATACACTTGGTTGAGTATTATATTTTTTAAAGTCACTTAATTGTTCTAAAAAGCCTTTCAAACGTGTCTGACTTCTTTCATTAGCACAATGCTAGCGTGTTGTGGGCAACAACGACCCAACCTGTAAGAAATCAAAAGGACATAAGTACTCGTTCATTCAACTTTCGACCTATAACCCATGTTGAACTTGTAAAAACTACAATCAAATCAAATTTAGCCGTCTAGCTCCATAGACTCCCATTCATTCTGCACTCATGGTGATCGCCCCCAGTGGAACTCTGGTTGAACTGCAACCAAAATTCGGTGCAATGGGACTTAATAGGGAGTGACCAGGCTCTCTGTAGACGTGCTCTGCTAGTAGTTAGAAGTTAGCATCTTGTTTGCGCTGTCCTCTAGCGCGTTAGCAGTAGTTAGAAGTTAGCCTGTCTTATGTGCGGCTAGCAGTAATTAGCAGTTAGCCTGTCTTATGTGCGGCTAGCAGAGATAAGCAGTAGTTAGCAGTTAGCTTCTCTCCCCCAAGCTTCCTTCTCCTCCATCAGGCACCCTGTCCTGAAGTGTGTGTGATGTGTGTGTGTGTGTGTGATGTGTGTGATTATAATGTGTGTGACGTGTGTGATTGTAATGTGTGTAATGTGTGATTGTAATGTGTGTGTGTGTGTAATGTGTGTGTGTGTAATGTGTGTGTGTGTGTAATGTGTGTGTAATGTGTAATGTGTGTGTGTGTAATGTGTGTGTGTGTGTAATGTGTGTGTGTAATGTGTGTGATTGTAATGTGTGTGATTGTAATGTGTGTGGTGTGTGTGTGTGTGTGTGATTGTAATGTGTGTGTGTGTGTGTGTGTGTGTGTATGTGTGTGTGTGTGATGTGTTGGCTGTTTTCTCTGACACTGTCTCCTCCCTCCCTCCCTGTCTCCGTAGCGCACGCTGCCATGGGGCACGTTCTCTAGCCTGCGGCTGCAGAGTCCGAAGGAGAGTGATGATGGGCCCATCATGTGGGTGCGTCCTGGAGAGCAGATGATCCCTGTCGCAGACATGCCAAAGTCCCCCTTCAAGAGGAAAAGGTCAGAACGATCACACACTCACACACAGATCTTAATGTCTTTCATGATGTAGAGTCTTGTTTTGATGTAATTTCCTGTGCGCCAGGTCGACCAATGAGATAAAGAATCTGCAGTACCTGCCTCGTACGAGTGAGCCGCGGGAGATGCTGTTTGAGGACCGGACGCGAGCGCACGCAGACCATATCGGCCAGGGCTTCGAGAGGCAGACCACCGCTGCTGTCGGAGTGCTCAAGGCTGTCCACTGCGGAGAGAGGTACACACACACGTACACACACACACAGAGGCCCTCAATTATCAACCAAGCCAAGAATCAAGCGTAGATCTGAGCGCAGATATCATGTCACGACGGGGCTCACGTTTGTATCCAATTCCAGCGTTTGAATAAACGTGTTGATAAATGTGGCGGCTGGAAACATTTGGTCATTTAAATATCACGCCCCTATATATGCTCGTTTTAAAGGTCTCGCCCCTAACATTTACGACATCCATTATACATCCAAAAGAGAAACGTGTGACCTCATGATAGACAGTGATGTTGCAAGTCCAGCTGAACCTTGTTCATTTTGACAACTAGAAAAGTGTCATCAAGAAAGCCGGGAAACTATAGCGCTTTAAGTGCTACAAACTTTCTTTTCGCAGAGAGAGTGGATCATACTACAAATACATTCATTACAAAACCATACGACTTTGCCCTTTGAAAGTAACAAAAAAATTATAGCAAGTAGGCTATAAATGTGCAGAAAAAGTCTTAGGTCCAAGATATTCCATGAATTTAACTCTTCAACTTTCCAATCCACCACCGATTTACTGCTGCACCGTGCTATGCCACTTCAAAAACTTGCATACACGACTTGAGACCTGACATGAGATTGGAGTGTAGCCAAGAGTCTGGAACATGTTGGAGGAGATCGATGGGATGATGGGAAAGTAAAGTGAAGATGAGGTAGAAGTCGAAGCCCCGAACTGAGCTGCGGGAAAAGATGCCTTTTAAAGGAGGAAAACTCCTCCCCTAACAAATCATTGGCTACTTAAAATCCATAAGTTAGACATCTCTATAAAAATGGTGCCGCCCCCACATTGTTCAGAGTCAAGTCCAAAACATTTTACAGAGTGCTGGTTACAATGGGAAGAAAATAAAATATAAAAAGAAACCAACACTAGATATAATTGCATTCATCTTTAATTCAATCTACACAGGATGCATCATGAATTCAGGTCTAATTCTTAAAAAGGTAGTTAGTTAATATTTCATCTTTACAAGTATATAAGTAAGTATAAGTAGTATAATTATATATACTTTTTTGATCCTGTGAGAAATTTGGTCTCTGCATTTAACCCAATCGGTGAATTAGTGAAACACAAACAGCACACAGTGAACACACAGTGAGGTGAAGCACAGTGAGCGCAGTGAGCTGCCTGCTTCAACGGCGGCGCTCGGGGAGCAGTGAGGGGTTAGGTGCCTTGCTCAAGGGCACTTCAGCCGCGGCCCACTGGTCGGGGCTCGAACCGGCAACCCTCCGGTTACAAGTTCAGAGTGCTAACCAGTGGGTTGCCCCAATCTTTAATTCAATCTACACAGGATACATTATGAATTCAGGTCTAATTCTTATAAAGGTAGTTGGTTAATATTTCTCATTTAAGTAAGTTTGCATTGCAGTTCATAAATGGCATTGACATAGGTCACACCTGGTAACTAACTTGCGATGCAACTTGCCATTAAGTTAGTTAGCAAGTTAGCTCTCGGGTAGCCAAAATCAAAGTGTGCCGCCTTCACATACTGGAGATCACAGTATCCACTCGAAGGTCAAAAAGGACAAAAGTGTGTTCAGGAAACCGAAGGACAAAAGTGTGTTCAGGAAACCGTCTGCCTTTCAGACTATTTTGTCCCCGCGAGAGTTTAACAGGTGCGATAATTAAAAATCCCCATGTTATTTTCCAATAGGAAAAATCGCTTCAGAGGTCTTCAGACCGGTTTCAGGTCCCTAACAACCGTAATCAAGAACGAACTAGAGGTTTTACATTACAGTTCCACTGAAATTACTTGAAAAACAAAATGAAAATAAATGAAGTATGAAAATTCATTAAAATGGAGAATGTAGCGTTTTGGAACCAAACTTATTTGATATTCAAATTTTAACTTTGAAGCTTTTTGTAATTACCAGTCCGGTGGTAATTTGGTTTATAGTTTGATGTGTTAAGTTTTTTTGTGTGTGTGTGTTTGTCTCCTTTAGCTCTGAGCCTCCTCGCATTACCAAAGATGTTATCTGTTTCCACGCCGGTGATTTCCCTGATGTGGTGCAGAGACTACAGCTAGACCTGCACGAACCTCCACTCTCACAGGTGCACATATTGCATATAGTGTGTGTGCTAACCCTGTGCGTGCGTGCTAACCCTGTTTCCTGTGTCAACTGTACTGCCCTACAAAGGCAAAAGTACAATGGAGTATTAGGGCCACACATGAAGGAAAAAATATTTTTGCCATGACGAGATTAAACTCGCCATGTCGACATTAAACTCGACATTTCGAGAATAAAGTTAGTTTGGAGAGAGAACGACCGCTCGGGACGATTGAAAGATTAGATCATTGGATAGCCTACATGTATTATTCTAGCTATATAGCCTAAACGGCATGGTATTTCCAACCGTGAGATACAGCACTTCACCATGACGGCAATGAGTAGTTAACAGACGAGACGCAATCTATCTGAATATCTGCAATCTATCTGAAATAACACCTATTTGATTTGAAGCCCATTATTCATGTAACATATTGTGTGTTAATGTAGGCTAGCTTAAACTGTGTATGCTATGTTTAAACTGTATTGCGAGTTTAATGTCAGCATGTCGACTTTAAAGTCGACACGTTGAGATTAAAGTAGATATGATGGCCTATTTTAACTTTATTCTCAATGTCGAGTTTAATCTCGCCATGGCAAAAATATTTTTTTTCTTCATGTGTGGCCCTAATACTCCGTCGTACAAAAAAACCTTAACTTGCCAGAGTGTGAAACTGAGAAAAATGACTAAAGTTTTTTTTGTTGTCCAGCCAATTGCATAATAGGTAGGACACTGAAAATTTGCCAAGTAATTGTCATAATGAGTACATCTATCTACATAAAAAAAAAAAAAAAATTCAGCTCAAACTTGACCTTTGACCCTTATTCGGAAGTTACTGTATTTTGCCTTTGCATTATCTACAAAACAATAATGGGTCATACAAAGGCAAAATACCTTAACTTCTAATTTACTGACCATTTGGACTTTTAGCACTCTATAGAAACATTGAAACTATGATAACAATGATAGCTTTAAAATAACATTTAGTGAGTTCTGTCTAGTAAGGCTTAGTATTAAGCCTACATAATAGAATATTACAAAATACTAAATAATGAGAAGGCTACACTGGAACATTTTAAAACTTTATCGTTGTACTTAATTTAAGTAAAATAACACTTTAAGGCTTTAACAGCCATAACGTGATCCAAGCCAATGCCATTGGAAACGTATGCAATTACAGGAATTTTGCTACTCATCGACGCATAATAATTTAGGCTAGGCCTGTCGTGCGGGCGGCGACTAGCTAGCTAACTAGGCTACATCCTCGCTGAATTTTACAAAATCTGAAGTAGTTAATGCTAGATAGTAAAAAAAACACTGCAACATTTTATTTTCACTTTATTGAAGTGTGGCACGAACCTCCACTCTCACAGGTGCACATATTGCATATAGTGTGTGTGCTAACCCCGTGCGTGTGTGCTAACCCTGTTTCCTGTGTCAACTGTAGTGTGCGTGCGTGTGTGTGTGTGTGTGTGTGTGCGCTAACCCTGTTTCCTGTGTCCACTGTAGTGTGCGTGCGTGTGTGTGTGTGTGTGCGTGCTAACCCCGTTTCCTGTGTCAACTGTAGTGTGCGCGTGTGTGTGTGTGTGTGTGTTCTAACCCTGTTTCCTGTGTCCACTGTAGTGTGTGTGTGTGTGTGTGTGCTAACCCTGTCTCCTGTGTCCACTGTAGTGTCCACTGTAGTGTGTGTGCATGCGTGCGTGCTAACCCTGTTTCCCGTGTCCACTGTAGTGTGTGTGCGTGCGCTAACCCTGTTTCCCCTGTCCACTGTAGTGTGCGTGCGCTAACCCTGTCTCCTGTGTGTAGTGTGTGCAGTGGGTGGACGACGCCAAACTGAACCAGCTGCGGCGCGAGGGCATCCGCTACGCTCGTATCCAGCTGTACGATAACGACATCTACTACATCCCGCGCGGCGTGGTGCACCAGTTCAAGACCGTGTCGGCCGTCTGCAGCCTGGCCTGGCACATCCGCCTGCGTCAGTACCACCAGGGCGGAGAGGACGAGGAGCCGGTCGCCACGGCAACCACGCCCCTCGTCAAGCAGGAGCCCGGCAACACCGCTGCAGAGAGCCCGCCCAAAACTTCCGTCTCCACAACGACGGCGGCGTCCACTGATGCCCCCAGAGACTCTCAGCCCCTCCCCCAAATTAAAGTGGAGCCAGCTGATTCGCTGCTGGTTACCAAGGCAGCCAAGCCACAACCCAGCGGAGAGGGCCGGCCCAAGTCGCATCACCACCATCACCACCACCACCACCATCACCACTCGGACTCCACACATACACACACACACACACACACCCCAGACCACAGGACCTCCCCCCCCCCAGCCCTCTGAAACACACACACCCCAAACTCCAACCCAGACACACACTCCCCAGTCCAGGCCACACCCAGCCGAGCATAAGCCACACCCGCCCCACTATAAGCCACACCCATCCCATTCTAAACCACACCTACCCCTGTCTCGGCCACACCCACTCCACTTCCAGCAGACCGAGCAGCCTCAGCTGTTGTCTCCTCCCCCCTCAGTCCAAGCACACACACACCCCCACACACACACACACTCTCAGCCCCGACCCCTGACCCCAACACACACACTGCCGCCGCCACCAGCCCAAAGCCACACACACTCTCAAGCCCCGCCCCTCACACAAAGCCCGCCCCCACGGCCGCCGAAGCCCAATCAGGACTCGTTTTCCCCTGCAGAGCCCCGCGTGCAGCCGCACCACAAAGACGTTTTCTACTGAAGATGAAGATGGACTCTTACCCCCCACCCTGGACTCGGACGGTTTTTAACTACCCCCCACCCTGGACTCGGACGGTTTTTAACTACCCCCCACTCTTACCCCCCTGGAGGCATTTCAGTTCGCCCTTTTTTAAATTGTTTTTAAACACCCCACACCCCAAATCCCCCAAACCGCGATCCATGATGACGCCCGCTGTGTGTGTGTGTGTGTGTGTGTGTGTGTGTGTGAGGGGTGAGAGAGAGAGGTTTGTAATACACTCACAGGTGTGTGTGTGTGTGTGTGAGTTGTGCACTTCTGTGTGTACGTGTGTGTGTGGTGGGTGAGACAGGCGACTGCGGAGCAGCCGTTCACGCTAGACAAATGTAGCTTGTCACGTTCCTCAGTGCCTGTCCAGAGCTGTGTGTGTATATACCTGTGTCTGTGTGTGTGTAAGGGGCACTTATGGCTGTCTCCAGTGGGGCTCAGCAAGTGCGTGCGTGCGTGCGTGTGTGTGTGTGTGTGTGTGTGTGACCCGGAGTGCAGCAGAGCGGACTGGTCTTTAAATAATATATTTTTAAGTTGTAGGGCATAGCTGTTGTAGAGCTGACAGGATCTATTTTTTGTAAGATGCGGCGGCGTGGCGGGGCGTGGTGCGGCACACAGAGCTGGTTATTTATATCTCATGTCTGTTCTGTTCCTCATTCTCCTGCAGCACTGTAGTGTACAGAAGGGTTTTTCTAAGAAAACTTGTAGTGTGATTTCTACTTCCAGAGCGCCGGATTAAAGGCTGAGTATTAATGCACCTGGGTTGGTCTCTCTCTCTGTCACACACACACACACACAACCACAGTTTTCTACTTCCAGATCATCTGATTAAAGGCTGAGTATTAATGCACCTGGTTGGTCTCTCTCACACGCACGCACACAGAGATTTCTACTTCCAGAGCGCTGATTAAATGCACCTGGATTGCTCGCGCTCTCTCACTCACACACACACACACAGCTGAATGAACACGGTGTGCGCACATACATACACACACACACAGCTGAATGAACATGGTGTATACACATACGCATAACCCTTGTGGGCTTCAGGGTGCAGAGGTGCACCGTTACCCAGAGGAAGGTGGAGGGGAAGCAGGTGTGTGTGTGTGGGGGTCTGCCTGCGTGTGTTGTGTATGTAATTAGATATCGCTGAGGTTGAGTGTGTGTGTGTGTAGATAAGGTAATAAATAATATTTGAGTCAAACAGCATCACCTGAGCATCACCTGAATCCTGTTTTATTCACTGTACAGTTCTGAGTTAGAAAAAAATACTCCAAAGGTGAGTACATCTGTCTCTCTCTCTCTCTCTCTCTCTCTCTCACACACGCACACTCCATAGATGATGCACAGACAGAGGTTCTACTCCATAAGATGACACAGGGAACACGGAACACGCATGACGTTCTACTCCATAAGATGACACACGGAACACGCATGACGTTCTACTCCATAAGATGACACACGGAACACGCATGCAGATACAAAATATGCACAAAATAGACAACACACTTTATATACACACACTTTATATACACACACTTTATATACACACACTTTATATACACACACTTTACATACACACACTTTACATACACACTTCTGGAGGCTTTACAGTTTTCAGTGCCTGCTGGTCAAGGTGTGTGCGTGTCAGTTCCTGCAGCTGCTGTGATTGGTTGTTGGTCAGTTCCTGTGGTCTGCTATGATAGGCTGCCGCTGGTCAGTCCGTGCAGCTGCAGTGATTGGCTGCTGGTCAGTTCTGCTGGGGGAAGATGGCTGCTGGTCAGTTCCGCCGGGGGAAGATGCCTGCTGGTCAGTTCCGCCGGGGGAAGATGGCGCAGCCGAGCTCAGCGAGGGCCCCGGTGAGCAGCGTCCAGAGCGGCACGCAAATGTAGACGAGGAGCGTCCTCTCGAGCAGGCCGGTCAGACGAGCGCACAGTGCGGCGCAGAACGCCAACTTGAGCAGCAGCGCCACCACGTGCCACGCCTGCCTCCTCAGCCCCCCCCGACCGCCCGCTCTGGCCCCCCCGCCTTACAGCGGCCCACCATCCGCACGGCCAGCACCAGCAGCAGCACGCCGTCCAGCGCCCAGACCGGCCCGAACACCACCAACCAGCTCCACTGCACTCGGCCGTCCAGCTTCAGCACCAGCAGGATCAGGAAGACCAGCGCGAAGAGCCACGCCAACAGCACACGCTGCGCCAGAGACATCATGTAGTGCTGCAACACACACACACACACACACACACACACTACATTAGCAGCACACGCTGCGCCAGAGACATCATGTAGTGCTGCAACACACACACACACACACACTACATTAGCAGGACACGCTGCGCCAGAGACATCATGTAGTGCTGCAACACACACACACACACACACTACATTAGCAGGACACGCTGCGCCAGAGACATCATGTAGTGCTGCAACACACACACACACACACACACTATATTAGCAGGACACGCTGCGCCAGAGACCTCATGTAGTGCTGCAACACACACACACTACATTAGCCGGACACACTGCGCCAGAGACATCATGTAGTGCTGCAACACACACACACACACACACACTACATTATATACACACACACACTACATTAGCAGGACACGCTGCGCCAGAGACATCATGTAGTGCTGCAACACACACACACACACTACATTAGCAGGACACACTGCGCCATAGACATCTACTGCTGGAACACACACAACATTATACACACACACTACATTATACACACACTACATTATCTACACACACACACTACATTGTACACACGTTACAAACACACACATTACATTGTACATTATATGTGACAAACACACACACATGACCTAACACAGCAGCACCCAGCAGTACTGTAACTGGCTGGCGTTGATTAACTCTGAATCTCGAAATCGTGAGTAACACAATTTCTTACGATGATTTTGATTACTATAATAAAAGTATAATAAAAGCTACTATGTCATAAAACATAATCTTAACAATCACAACATGTCCAGCAACACTAGATAGATGGATGGGTGGATAAAGTAATAGATATAGGCTACTCCTGGGGTACGACGGTTTCAATGGTTTTGAGTTTCCTGATCCCCTTGGGTATCAATAAAGTATCTATCTATCTGATACTGATTTGTAGGCAGTGCTGATGAAGTTAGCGATAACGGAGTTAACGTTTTCGTGATGTATGGCCTCCTAGCTGTGTGAAACGCAATATTTATTTCATAAATACTGGGAATAATAGAATAGAAGATGGCCTGTTAGCTGTGTGAACCGCAATGTATTTCATAAATAATTGGAATATGCCAAGAGGTGCCACGCAAACACGGCCCCTGTGAACTGCTCATCCGTTGTAGTCTACCGCCTAACGGTAATATTGTCGGTGCTATCGTTACTTGTCTTGGCGAGCTTACCTTTAGCTTATTATATTCACGTTGGAGCTGTATCGTCGGTTTCGCCGTCTGTACCGATTACAGGTTTGCAGCCATCTCTGATATGACCGCAGATCGCATGATGACGGCGAGCCGCTCCCGGTGGGTGATTTCCCCGCAGCGCGATCCAGCGGTATGGACGCGGAGTCGGACTGGAACATAAACAACCGCGTTCTGCTCTGCCCCGCAGTGCTGCTCGTTCTGTCTGAACATTCCTAACGCTGCGGTTGGACCACTTGATGTCCATCTAAAAGGCCTAATGTACTTCCGGGTAAGGGGTCTAAACCGTAAAGTCCGTATAAATGCGCTTCAGAAAATTGAGACCTCATCTCCGGTTAGAATAGCAAGTGCTCTGCTGTCTGTGCACGCTGGTTGGATTGGGAAATCAACGGGCCTGTTTCAGAATTATGTGAGAACGCAGGCTATAGGCTACACTGTGAACACAATTATAATCAGGTTTTCAAAACGGTGATCAGACTAAATGAGTCCAGTCCAGTCGGATCAGACGCTTATGATGTCAGCCTTGTCTCACCATCAATCGTCTCCCTATCGCATTTACTGGCTAAGTAAAATAATGACCTTTTGTGAGAGTCTGCAGGTGGTAAAAGTCCGTCTCTTAAAACGTTACTGGTAGGTAGAACATTATCTTCGCCTCTGGGTAGAACTAGGCCGCCTATTAAAACCTACCGGAACCCGAGCACTTTTACTCTTCCCGCAAATGGCCAGGAGATGGCGCACCTCCTACACTTTGTGGAGAACTGTGCATACTGACCTCTTAGACATCCTCTGAGAATGCCACCAAGCCCGTGAGGGGTCAGATGAGCGAATCAGAAGCCAGCAGATGACTGCCTCCCCGCACCAGGGTAAAACATATCAGCAGGCGCCAGATAGCTTAGCCTACAGCTTACGCCACACAGTCACCGAGGAGAACTGTAGAAGTGCCACAGTGGAACAGCTTACGCCACACAGTCACCGAGGAGAACTGTAGAAGTGCCACAGTGGAACAGCTTACGCCACACAGTCACCGAGGAGAACTGTAGAAGTGCCACAGTGGAACAGCTTACGCCACACAGTGATTGCAGACACCTAACATGTGATTACAGGTTATGGTGACAATCAGATGGTTATCACAGCATAGATCAGACAGACAGATCTAAATAGATCGATGATGCAGACAGATAGCGTGTTGCTAGCCACCCAAAAAGAACTACAAGAAATGTGCACTCTCTCCTCAGTCTTCTTTCGTGCTCTTTGATACGTTTGGAATTAAAACGCCTGCGCTGCGCCCAAGACGTCTGAAGTGGGTGGAGTCAGGTGATTGGTTCTTTTGGGTCATTTTGAGTCAGACACGACATATTGTATGTTATCAGAAATACTCCAAGTCCGTTCTGCTTTTGACAGCCAGCCTGTGCAGAGGCAAGTAGCCTATGCAACCAGTGACCTGTGCAGAGGCAAGTAGCCTAGGCAACCAGTGAGGTGTGCAGAGTAGCAAAGCTGGCAGTATAGTTTGTTATCGGAGCAAGGCTGGCAGTATAGTTTGTTATCGGACAAAGCTGGCAGTAGTTTGTTATCGGAGCAAAGCTGCCAGTAGGTTGTTGTCGGAGCAAAGCTGGCATTAGTTTGTTGCTGGATGGAGGCTCTGATGAGTGAAAGCTAAGCTGGCAGTAGTCTGTTGCTGGATGGAGGCTCTAATGAGTGAAAGCAAAGCTGGCAGTAGTTTGTTGTCGGAGCAAAGCTGGCAGTAGTTGGTTGTCGGAGGCTCTGATGAGTTATCACTGCTGTCAGTGTTAAGAATCTTAATGGGATGTATGTTAACTGGGGATAAACAATTAGCACGTCATCACAAGCAGGTAGTTGTACCTTATTTACTGCAGATGTGACTCCGATTCTTAAGAAACGGCAACGTTAACTACACTAACTGTGTTGAGCCTATTTGTGTTGTGTGAGCCAAGGCCTTCTGTGCAATGAAGCAGTATGGGTAAGTATGAATGTAAATGTTCCCTTTACTCGTCCATGTCAAATAAAACAACATAACTAAACCTTGTTTTGACAACATGAGCCTTTGCCAAACACCTGAAAGCCTACCTTTAGATTTGAACGCTCGCACTGGTGATGACCTACAAGTTTCAGAGACACACGTTAAAACAACTACCTTGCCATGTTAACTTGGGTGATGCCTATTCCCCGAGATAGATAAAGATAGTTTTTCCACAAACGCGACAACGCTGCATTGCATAATCTTAATCTTAGGGATGGCCTAATCTAAAAGTCAAATCAAGTGGCGAAATAATGGACTTGCTGTAGGCTATGGGTCTGAAATCGCCAATGTTAGGTTTACTACTTTGCCCACATTTAAAGGCGAACTATTCAGTTTTTACCTTAATTTACCTTAATTTAACAGCCTCAGAGTCATTGGAGAATCGTTAGGAGAATTCCATATACTGATTCTGATGCTATATATATTGTCTGTCATAGGGCCCAGATTATTGTCTGTCATAGGGTCCAGATTATTGTCTGTAGGGCCTAATTATTCCAGATTATTGTCTGTCATAGGGTCCAGATTATTGTCTGTCATAGGGCCCAGATTATTGTCTGTCATAGGGCCCAGATTATTGTCTGTCATAGGGCCCAGATTATTGTCTGTCATAGGGCCCAGATTATTGTCTGTCATAGGGTCCAGATTATTGTCTGTCATAGGGTCCAGATTATTGTCTGTCATAGGGTCCAGATTATTGTCTGTCATAGGGTCCAGATTATTGTCTGTCATAGGGTCCAGATTATTGTCTGTCATAGGGCCCAGATTATTGTCTGTCATAGGGTCCAGATTATTGTCTGTCATAGGGTCCAGATTATTGTCTGTCATAGGGTCCAGATTATTGTCTGTCATAGGGTCCAGATTATTGTCTGTCATAGGGTCCAGATTATTGTCTGTCATAGGGTCCAGATTATTGTCTGTCATAGGGTCCAGATTATTGTCTGTCATAGGGTCCAGATTATTGTCTGTCATAGGGTCCAGATTATTGTCTGTCATAGGGTCCAGATTATTGTCTGTCATAGGGTCCAGATTATTGTCTGTCATAGGGTCCAGATTATTGTCTGTCATAGGGCCCAGATTATTGTCTGTCATAGGGCCCAGATTATTGTCTGTCATAGGGTCCAGATTATTGTCTGTCATAGGGTCCAGATTATTGTCTGTCATAGGGTCCAGATTATTGTCTGTCATAGGGTCCAGATTATTGTCTGTCATAGGGCCCAGATTATTGTCTGTCATAGGGTCCAGATTATTGTCTGTCATAGGGCCCAGATTATTGTCTGTCATAGGGTCCAGATTATTGTCTGTCATAGGGCCCAGATTATTGTCTGTCATAGGGTCCAGATTATTGTCTGTCATAGGGTCCAGATTATTGTCTGTCATAGGGCCCAGATTATTGTCTGTCATAGGGTCCAGATTATTGTCTGTCATAGGGTCCAGATTATTGTCTGTCATAGGGCCCAGATTATTGTCTGTCATAGGGTCCAGATTATTGTCTGTCATAGGGTCCAGATTATTGTCTGTCATAGGGTCCAGATTATTGTCTGTCATAGGGTCCAGATTATTGTCTGTCATAGGGCCCAGATTATTGTCTGTCATAGGGCCCAGATTATTGTCTGTCATAGGGTCCAGATTATTGTCTGTCATAGGGTCCAGATTATTGTCTGTCATAGGGCCCAGATTATTGTCTGTCATAGGGCCCAGATTATTGTCTGTCATAGGGCCCAGATTATTGTCTGTCATAGGGTCCAGATTATTGTCTGTCATAGGGTCCAGATTATTGTCTGTCATAGGGCCCAGATTATTGTCTGTCATAGGGCCCAGATTATTGTCTGTCATAGGGCCCAGATTATTGTCTGTCATAGGGTCCAGATTATTGTCTGTCATAGGGTCCAGATTATTGTCTGTCATAGGGTCCAGATTATTGTCTGTCATAGGGTCCAGATTATTGTCTGTCATAGGGTCCAGATTATTGTCTGTCATAGGGCCCAGATTATTGTCTGTCATAGGGTCCAGATTATTGTCTGTCATAGGGCCCAGATTATTGTCTGTCATAGGGCCCAGATTATTGTCTGTCATAGGGCCCAGATTATTGTCTGTCATAGGGCCCAGATTATTGTCTGTCATAGGGTCCAGATTATTGTCTGTCATAGGGTCCAGATTATTGTCTGTCATAGGGTCCAGATTATTGTCTGTCATAGGGTCCAGATTATTGTCTGTCATAGGGTCCAGATTATTGTCTGTCATAGGGTCCAGATTATTGTCTGTCATAGGGCCCAGATTATTGTCTGTCATAGGGCCCAGATTATTGTCTGTCATAGGGTCCAGATTATTGTCTGTCATAGGGCCCAGATTATTGTCTGTCATAGGGTCCAGATTATTGTCTGTCATAGGGCCCAGATTATTGTCTGTCATAGGGCCCAGATTATTGTCTGTCATAGGGCCCAGATTATTGTCTGTCATAGGGCCCAGATTATTGTCTGTCATAGGGTCCAGATTGATTAATCGTCTGTTGTCTAGACTCGGGTACATAGCCGTCCACGTTTTCAACAACTGGATTGTGCATCAGGGTGCTCGGGAGAATGGACTGATTTTTTTTTTTTTCGTCGGCGAGACCGGGGAGTCGAGATCTCGAGCAGGGTAACGTTAGAACAGTGTGTCGTCTGCGGAGTAGAATGCGTTGAGGAGAACGTTAACGTTACCGTGAGTGCAGGCGAGGGCAAGCAACCGGAGAAAGCGTGTGTTCGGAGGCTTGACTGCTCCCTCCTCAGTCGTGAAAGCCCACCCGGACCTCGGGCTGGCTTTGTCTCCGGGAATTGGCAACACGTGAGCGCGAGAGCACATCGCATTCAAGAGCTGCGGCGCTAACCGAGCGAGCTCGTGAAGTCAATCTCCCAACGTTTCCCCTTCTCAAATCCGCGCCGACAGTATCCTGTGCTCGCTCCCACAACCGAAGTGTGCGGCCACGGGAGGCCCGTATGTTTAACCGGTTCGTTTAAAATGTGATGTCTTTCTATTGAGAGCCGTACGTTTGACACGTAAAGAAAATAACCAATACACCCAAATAAATAATACCTTGATAATAATAATATTATAACATCATTAACAACAATTCTGATTGTGATTACAATAACAAATAGACTAAATTAATGCGCAAAAACTAATGAGTGATGTTTGCCCGCATGTGTTGTGGCTACTTGTGATGTGTACATTCGAAATCGCCTCTAGTTCAGACAATCACATCAGCCGTTCGCTCTCACGCGGCCGACTCGTGGTGGCGCTCAAAGGAAGATGCGTGTTTGTTTACGTCGTGGCTCCTTCAGATAGCTGCCCGCTCCTGCTGTCGCATCCCGTTATAACCTGCGCAGTGTGTGGCCGTTACATCACCACCGTCGTACATCAATCCCGGCTGTCCGCGACCTTCAGTGGTGACAGGCCGTTTGCCCTTGGGCTGCCAGACAGTCAGAGCGAGCGGCGACTCGGCGTCCAGACCCCGGCATCCGCACGGACAGGGAGTCGGTAGTTAGGGTAAGGAAACGCCCGCCCCAGTAGGACACAACACACTCCACAGATAGCGTGGCAGGGGGGCACTCCCCTCCCCCACCAACCAGATCCCGCTCTGCTCAGAGTAGATAACACACACACACACACACACACACACACCCTTCCTGTTCCCCAGAGGGCATCCCGTTATCCCAGATATGTGCATGCGGAGAGGGAGGTGAGCCAGGTGATCAGGGGATTATAAATAGGAGGCTTGTTTATTTGTGTCTGTTGCTTTTATTTATTTTTCTGCTTTTGCGTTGTTGCTTTTATTTGTTTTTCTGCTTTGAGTTGACCGGTTTTTGTTTTTCTGCTTTTGCGTTGTTGGTTTTAATTTATTTTTCAGAATTTGTGTTTTGACGGTTTTGTTTTTTTATTTATTTGTGTGTGTGTGTGTGTGTGTGTGTGTGTGTAGCGCCTCTGGGGATCATATAGGCCACTTACAGCACTTAGTGTTTATCAGCAATGTACGCACACATGCACACACACACAGGCACTTAAAGGGTGTGTCACACACACAAACAATAACACACACACACATATGAGTAAGCTTGTGGTATGTGACGCAACTGACATGTTAGACTTGTCCCTGATTTGTCAGACGGCTTTGGCAAAAGTGAGTTTGATGATGAGGGACGGTGTGTGTGTGTGTGTGTGTGTGTGTGTGTGTGTCTGGGTGGGTGTGGGTGAACGAGAGAGAGAGAGAGAGAGAGAGAAAGAACGTCTTTATATGTTCAGGGAGAGGGGAGTGTGTGTGTGAGAGAGAGAGTGTGTGTGTGTGTGTGTGAGAGAGAGTGTGTGTGTGTGGCGGATGTGTGTGTGTGTGTGTGTGGGTGAGAGAGTGTGTGGCGGATGTGTGTGTGAGAGAGTGTGTGTAAGTGGCTATGGAGGAGTGTGCATAACATGGCGAATAACGCTATGTGTGGGGGGGTGTCAGAGAGAGAGTGTGTGTGTGTGTGTGTGTGTGTAAGAGAGTGTGTGTGTGCAGGGGTGTAGTGGGCGCTGTGTGTGTGTGTGCAGGGGTGTAGTGGGCGTTGGGCGCGGGGGAGCGCCCCCCCACTTCTTGGAGCATTGCTTTGAGCATTTTAATAAGCATTTAGTAATATAACAAGTGTTGTTACCATTGATAACAACGCATCACGCAAACGTCTCCAATTAGGCCTCTTTGTCATAAAATTCGTTACAAGAATGACCGTCATGCTGTAGCACTCCACCATGCGTAAAGACATTAAAAACTACACAGCTCGTCGTTCCGCGTTACCCGAAAGTAGCTAGAAAGTGGCTATAAAACCATAGATTATGCAACTGCCTGTATCCGAATCTAGCAAGCATCTTTATGGCCCACTATTGCAATTCCTTCGTTTGTGTTTTGCAGAAAGCAGGTAGGCTAATCCAGTGGTCAAAATGACACAATAAGCATGTGTGAGTAATGTGTGCACCTCTGCATTTTAATCATTCGCAATGACATTCATATGACGCCCCCTCAAACTGAGCTACAGTGACCACACAGCGTGTTGAATATGCGTGTGAATCCTGCTTGTGCTATTGTTATTGCCATCGTTTACTGTACGTGTGGTAATTAATGAAGCCATGCCGCGGCATGTTATGCGTCAAGGACATTAGACTACGCTAGATTACATAGGCTACTCTACATTATGGTTTGTCTGTTTATTGTATGATACAACAAAATGAAAAGCTACAGACCATATTCATAGACTTTGGTGGAAAAGTTTAGTTTGGGTGAAGACCTTAGGCTACATTTTGAAGCTAGTCCATGTCATTTAATTGTCATTTAGTTGTTTATTCGGTTTCATGTTCACGAAAGCTGGTATAATTTGGCCTTGGCCTTACGCACCGATGTACTGTATGTGGAGGTGCGAGTGTGACAGTTTTTGCAATGACGTCATTAAAATAGCGTCCCCCCACTTTAAAAAACCCCACTACACCACTGCTGTTTGTGTGTCTGTGTCTGTGTCTGTGTCTGTGTCTGTGTGCAGCTGTGTGGTTGAGTCTTTCCTCTTAGAGCACTGCCTCCCCTCGTGTGTGTGTGTGTGTGTGTGTGTGTGCAAGAATGGTCTCTTTGTGCTAAGCAGACTGGAGCATCCAAGGCTCCAGACCGGATATGGTTGCTAAGCTGCGCAGGTGTGTCTCAGAATGTGGAGTGTGTTTTGATAGAGTGTCACTCTCTCAACACTCACTCACACACACGCACACACAGACCCCCACACACACACACACACACACACAGACACACAGACACCCCCCCCACACACACACACACACACAGACACACAGACACCCCACACACACACACACACACCCACACCCCACACACACATACACACACACACGCACACACAGACACCCCCCACACACACACACACAGAGAGACAGGCACCCCCCACACACACACAGACACACACACACACACAGAGACACCCGACCCAGTTTTATAACCTTCATAACGGAAAACGCTACAGGACAGCCAATGGAACCAGAACAGTTACGTCAGTGGGACACATATTAACACACACACATATACAAGGATACAAGGAAGTTTATTGTCACATGCATATAGTTACTGGAAGTAAGAAATGCAGTGAAATTATGTCTGGTGTCAGCCTATTTGTGAATTAATGGGGTAAAAAAGTGCAGTAGAAGAGGGGTTTAGTAGATATTAACACGCACACACCACTTCAGACAGCTGTTTACAGATTGACTTGTGTTGTGGTGTGTCAGTCACAGGACTGGCCTCTCCTGCTCCAGGTGGTGTGTGTCTGTGTGTGTGTGTGTGTGTGTGTGCGTGCGCGTGTGTGCGTGTGTGTGTGTGTCAGACATGGGGGACTCGAGTTATATTTGTTAGGACTTGAGACTTGCTTGATCAACATATAAAAGACTTGACTTGACTTGCTACTCATGACTTGAGACTTGACTTAGACTTGAGACAAATAACTTGAAATGACAACTTTTCATTTTTTCATAGATATTAAGGAGTTAACGTTACGATTTTAGAAAATCTGCTTAGGTGCTGTAGCATGAGTCACGCGAGCGAACCGGTCATTGTTACCAAGTGACGCGACAGACCAGCAGCAAGTGCCAGATCAAATGAGACGGACTGAGCTAACTTGATGTTAAGTGAAACATTTTTTTGTCTAAGTTTAATCTTGATATGCTAGCAAAAATGTTGGCAATGTAACCTTAAGTAAGCGCCTCTCTTTCTCCCTCCCTCTTAATCACGTCCCGTACATTACATGCTATTATCACCCGGAGAGAAGAAATGCTCTTTTCTGATTGGCTGGTGGGGTGGCTATTAATTCTGAATAACAGGACACTGTTCCATATCAATGCTTATGAATGGTAACTATAACAACCATAGTAGGACGACGGTTGCAGGCTTCGCAGCAATGGAATCAACTGTAAACAAGCTAACTGTCCATGCTATCGCTGTTATAGGGCCAACGAAAGTTGTACAACAAGCTGAACTAGTGAGCTGCTTTTTAAACGGAACCGCGTGTTTCTTTTGCTTGGACTCGGGCTGCGCTGGACTCGGGCTCCGCTGCGCGTCGGGGAGTTCTTTGCCCCTCGCCCTCGTCCATTAATTCCGTATAACAGGACACCTCGGCGGCCGTTATCCCTTACGTAGTAACAACAGTCAGTTCACATATTAGGTATGAGCTACACCAGGCGCGTAACTGCAGCGTTCCCTTCGCAACGCGTAAAATCCATTTTAGATGAATGGTCTATTTTTTTAAAAACTTAACGTGAACTTGAAGATTTGAGCTGAGACGTGAAGATTTGAGCTGAGACAAGGATGGATATTCCACAGCTGGTTCCTTGAACCCATTAAATTAGCAAGTTTAATTTGTTTTATTTTTTATGTTGACCTGAAATCCTGGAAACCCAAGAACATCACGCTGTTGGGCAGTGAATGCATGTAGCCTAGGCTTAACTAGATTGTGGTGGATCAATCATATTGCCTTCTTAAATCGTAAAATATTCTGTGGTCTCAGTTCACTGTTGAATGGGCCTAGCCTACCCTATGCTTGCTCAAAATATATGCTTTGTCTAGTAGAGGTGCTTCAAATTGGCGCTTTTAAAAATCGCCTGTCTCAGAATATGTAGAAGAGGTCCAGGGCAAATACCAGCGCAAAACTGTCGCCCCAGATTTAGTTGGCGTTACGACGGCGTGACAGTTTTGGCGCGTGGTATTGCCACCGTATCGTTATATAAAGCTCTGTTCTCGCTGTCTAGCTTTCTCCTCTTTTAGCAATCGATGATTTGAAAATTACTTATCGTCAACTTAGATCCATCTGATTGTTTCTAGTCTCGTCTCCTCTCCAGTGAGTCTCTTCCCCATAGTAGGCTACTTTACTCACTGACTCGACTTTATCAGAATTCACAGATTTCACTGGCTGAGTAGCAGCAAGCGAAATGATGGTTCCTTAAGCTCCTGCAGTAAATGCTGTTATCCTAACCAACAAAACATTTAGCGCAGCTTTGAAATCTTCTGTGAAAATCTAAATTGGGCTATTATGGTCCGGGTCCGGATAGGATCACGTCAGGGTCCGGACTCGGATCGCGGTCCGCCATTTGGTGACCCCTGCGATATAGCATTGAGGGCTTATGATATAGCATTGAGGGCTTATGTGTAATATGATATAGCATTGAGGGCTTATGTGTGAAATGTGTGAGAGGGCAGCCGTGGCCCACTGGTTAGCACTCTGGACTTATAACCGGAGGGTTGCCGGTTCGAGCCCCGACCAGTGGGCTGTGGCTGAAGTGCCCTTGAGCAAGGCACCTAACCCCTCACTGCTCCCCGAGCGCCGCCGATGTAGCAGGCAGCTCACTGCGCCGGGATTGGTGTGTGCTTCACCTCACTGTGTGTTCACTGTGTGCTGTTTGTGTTTCACAAATTCACCGTTTGGGTTAAAATGCAGAGACCAAATTTCCCTCACGGGATCAAAAAAGTATACTTATACTGATATAGCATTGAGGCTTATGTATAATATGATATAGCATTGAGGCCTTATGTATGATATGATTTAGCATTGAGGGCTTATGTATGAAATGATCTAGCATTGAGGGCTTATGTATAATATGATATAGCATTGAGGGCTTATGTGTGATATGTATGATATAGCATTGAGGGCTTATGTATGATATGATATATCATTGAGGGCTTGTTATGTATGATGTATAGCATTGAGGGCTTATGTATAATATGATATAGCTTTGAGGTTTATGTATAATATGATATAGCATTGAGGGCTTATGTATAATATGATATAGCTTTGAGGTTTATGTATAATATGATATAGCATTGAGGTTTATGTATAATATGATCTAGCATTGAGGGCTTATGATATAGCATTGAGGGCTTATGTATGATATGATAGAGCATTGAGGGCTTATGTATATGATATTTATTTAATTTATTTATTATATTTATTTAATTTATTTATTATTTTATTTATTTTACTTAAGTATGACATATTTATCATATGTCATACTTAAGTCACGTGGCGGCTCCATGCTGGACGGCAAAAAGATGGGAGACGGACGGCAAATTACATTATGTCATAAAGATTATGATGAACTGAACACCATTACTATAACATCTTTGTAGTTCAATGTATTGCAAGAAGATGCCAGTGGTGTTGTTAGATGAAATGGGTCATGATCGCAAATGTAAAGTTATTAAAACTGGTGGTAACAGCAAGGGGAGATAACGTTAAGTTAGGCTACTGTAATTAACATTACGGTAAATGAACACCCATAAGTATTTCTGGACTAAAATATTGCAAAGCGATTTGGTTACTTTATTTGTCTTGCTTTTATCAGTTGTAACATAGTCAAAACGTTAAGAATGTCATATCAGAACATGAAATAATAACTAGCTGCCACACTTAGAAGCTAGCTATTCTAGCTAACGTTTATCGTAGCTCATAGTGCTAGGGCTAATGTAACTCGGTCAGTTTGTGCGTTGCCCAGCTTAATAAACTTACTTCTTACATGTCTTAAGTTAAAGAATTGAAAGAAATAGGGAATAAAAAAAAAAAAAAAAAACTTGAACGGTATTATCTGTTTACATTCAGATCTTGCCAAAGACTTTGCCTAAGTGCTATCTGCCGTCCTGTTCAGAGTCTATGGTTGCTATAGCAACCGCTGCTGTGCTTCATACACTGAGGAGATAAGCATGCAATTGTGGTTGAAATACTCCCGAAACACAAAGAAAACAAACCAAAATATATCTATGCAAGAACATGGGATGTTGTTGTATTCCAAACAATAAGCCAACAGTCGTGGAAGGGCATTACTACGGTTAAATCTCACTATAATCTCCTAGCTGTGCGATATGTCCCATTACAACCCATTGATTTGATTCGTGTTCTTGCCGTCCACTAGGCAATTTTGCTGTGGCGCGAACAAAACGTGACGTCACTTGCAAGGGGTGAATAGCATTGAGGGTCCTACACCCTCCTAAAACCCAGTGTTGCGATGTTGCGCTTGTCAAAGTTTGGCAGTGACATCGACGGCAGCGTTTAATTGATTGATTAGTTCATTTTTGCAATATTATTGGGTCCCTGGAGATGACGGGTGTACCTTCAATTGTTTGAATATATTTTCATGATTTGATGTAGCCTACCTAATGTTTGAGGCATATTGAAATAATAATAGGCGATTTTATAATAGGTCTACTTAAAATAAATTTATTTTTATCAGTATACATTTCATCTTATTGTATAAACCGTTCAGATGTATGTGGCTTGAATGCAATGCACATTTGCAGACCTGCCAACCTGTATGCATTTTGCGTAGCAACCACGCATTTTCAGATCAAAATACGCTGCTACGCTTTTTTACTTAAAACTACGCAAAACGAGCAGACATCCAACTATACACATATAGCTGTCTGAAAATAAAATCCAATTATGGCAAAACGAGCAGACGTCCAACCTCTCCGGAAAGCTCCTTGAGCATGTGAATCTCCCGCTAATTCATGTGAGGATGAGATACAGTGAGAAAGTGACCAGTGAGAATGACAGGCAAAGCATAGTGGCCTCTCTTTGTTATTTTTTCTTCCGCCAACGGTGGGTTAAATGAAAGACTTGATGAGGTGAGTTTAACAAGTGTTCACTTGAAAATTCGCGTTCCCCTAGCTGCCGTTTTGCTGTGAAACTAAAAATATTCCACTGAGTGCGATTGTAAATTCACCTAGGCCTAATAGTTTGACTGTGTCTTGGAAAGTTATTACTTGTTCACAAGTTGTTTCAGTTAGCATATTTTCAATGTGTCGCTGATGGTTAAAGTTTTCATAACTAAGGCGCTAATGGAGCGCGGACCTTTCCAAGGCAAAATGCAGCCATTAACAACGAGTCTGAAAGTGGACCAAGGCGAAATATTTTGAGCTGCTCATTAATGAGTGTTCAATTTGTTTTTTTCTTTGGAGCATATGGATCCTTCTTCTTGATTATTAGCGTGAAAACAAGTGAGAACAAATAATGGGCTTATAGACGGAAATCGCGCACCTATCACTGTAGTTGGGATAATGTAGGCCTAATCATTGCAGCCTCACAGATGGCAGAAAGACCTGAAAGAAAGATCTGAAAGAAACTTGAGTGCATGTGCAAGTGAAATTCTTAGTCAGTAGTTTGCATTAGTCAGCAAGTAATACTTGAACAATGAATTTTTTTTTTTTTTTTTTTTACACACTGACAACAGCAGATGTCCATAAGCCTCTATCTACTGTAGGCTACATCCAGGTAAATTAGATATTAGAGTTGCACCGATATGGAATTTTAGGGCCGATAACGATAACCGTTATTTATTGGTTTGTTGTGGCCGATACCGATACGATAACCGATAATATTACTCTTGAAAACATTTTGTGAAAAGTGATTTGGGGAAAGCATTTAATAAGCATAATTTTATTGCAGTAATTTTACCTACCACCAAATGATGGACAGAACTCATAATAGTCCTCAATAGTACGGCAGTCAACAACATAACAGTAGCCTAGCCCTACAGTATGTGTGGCTCCTTTAAGTGAACCTGGCGCCAGTGAATTGCGAAAGTGAGTGGCTAGAGAGTTTGAATCGTTTTCATTTAGGACTAAACGCTCATAAACGGCTCCGCTTGGAATAAGCTACAGTATAGCGACCAAATCAGAGTTTGTGAGGGAAACTTAGGTTTAGTTTCAACTGCGGGTAACTGAATAAAGCTGCAACTCCTCAGACTGTATCTTATGTCCGTCTACTCTGTTAGCACAACCTGCTGCAGCAGAAATGAAAGGAGTTAGCCCCGAAGGTTTTATTAACTTATTATGATGACCTGTCTGAAACTGAAGCACGAATGGTTAGCATATTTCTAGGTAATAATACAAACCCAAGCTAAAGTAATGCAAATATAATACTAAAACACAACTTAGAACTAGGCCTACTTATGTACTCGTCCCACTAACGAGTTTGTTTATTTGTTTCCTCGACCAGTGCGGTAAAGTGCAAACACACCAGCACAAGACTGTTCTAGATAGGGCTGAGCTCCGCTCTGTTAAGGTTAAATGGCGGATCATTCACGAGAGGATTTTGAGATGCACAGATTCCCAAATGAACGCATATCCACAGATTTTGTTAGAGTGGTGAAATACATTAACACCGCTGACATTATATTGAGGAAAAAGTATAGCCAACCAAGCTCAAGTAGCTCAGTGTAGCCAGACGGACCTTACGTAGGCCTAAATTAGGATTTTAAAACATATCGGCACAAATTATCGGCCAGAATTCTGTTATCGGACCGATAATAATATTTTCATTTTTTCACTTATCGGCTAATAATATATCGGCCGCAGATATATCGTGCATCCCTATTAGATATGTTGGCATAACATGGGTGATGGATGTATTTCTTTACAAAATAAATCTTTAATATTAATGGATTGAAAAGATGTATAATACCAGGCATGATCGAATAGGGCCCACATAAAAGAAAATGGACAATACCCACATCAGTGCCTATCAACACAAGTGGTTTTCATAGGTCAGGATTGTTAGGCTCTAAAACAGATTGTCAACATTATAGAGCTACTGTAAAAGATTTAGTTTGCACTTTCAGGAACACATTGGATCCCGTTTAGATAGATATTCAACATTAAAGAAGCCCTATGCAAGTCTGGTTATTCCTTCGCTGTTTCTGGGTTTTAAGCCTGATTTAGGCTCGCATTTTTTTTCACGACATAGCTCCCCCTGCAGCCGGTAGCAAGTGACTGCTACGCTAAACCCCCACTAGCTAGCGAGCTAGCCATCAAGAAACCAAGCTGAACACATACTGGGCTCACAGTAAAACGGTCGAGCAAACACATTGTTCAAGATACTATCAAACCACATTACAAAAACGAAGTTCACCCAAGGGTAGGCTACTTACAATTTCAACAGCAACAAAGCCAAGTCGGAGTCCATTTTGCAGTCTTCTTAGAAACTACAATCTGACTAGATTTTCAAGGCCTTCCGCTGAGTCACATCTGGATTTCTTCGGTCCGGGACCAGAAAGTTGCATATTCGTTTTTTCCGTGGAGAAGCACTAGAGGGAGACGAAGCACCCACCACACGACCCAGAAAGTGTAGAACCATCAGAACGACTCTCAACCTGCATAATTAAGGTCTTTTTTGCTAAAATTGTTGCATAGGGCTTCTTTAAAGATGGGTCGCTATCCAAAATGTGTCTTGCGAGTATGGCTATGTTTGTTTTTGGCTGCATGCATGAAGGCCGATGTGAGCAATTTTTGTTTTCTCGGCTCGAGGTGCTACCCAAAAAAATTCTTCAAGGTTGGCAGGTCTGCATTTGTTACAAATAAAAATCCAGCAGTTCATAACTAGCCTACTGTAGCCTATTTCAAAATGAAAACGTGGGTAAATCATCATGAATTAGTATGACTTGGCTATGACTTGCTTGACCCAAGCTTTGACTTGACTTGCTTGATTGTCACAAAATGACTTGAGACTTGAAGGTTAAGGGTACGTTCAGACTTGGCGTCTTTTTCTGACAAAAGAAGTTATGCAGACCGCTTTTTCAGTTTGAAGAATAAATCTGCCAGCGTTCTTGTTCCAAAAAAGCAGCCGGAGCTTTTTTTTTTTTGCGATAGGCAAAGTGACTAATGTTATGTGTGGATACAAAATATCACGGAAGAAAAAATTGGGGGTTGGCTATTGCTTTTGGGATGTTATGGTGAAGTTGTGAAGTCATGTCAAACAATTCCCTATGCTCAGACACTAAGACGAGTCTCCACCAGTGTTCTGTCACCTTCTCCATTTTTTACTTGTTGTCATTGGAAACCACAGGTCTCGGTAATCCGCTTGTGATTGGTCAGCTGTAAAAAAGGCAGCATGACGTATGGCGTTTTTCCGTTAGAAGTTGAATATTTCTCAACTTCTGAGCTGCAGAAAAAGACGGTGGCGGTCGCGTTTTAAAAGAAGCCGACGATTTTTTTGAAAACACTGTCTACTCCATAGGATATAGGCAGCTGCGAAAAAGGCGCTTAGTCTGAACGTACCCTAAGACTTGAGACTTGCTTGAGACTTGAAGGTTAAGACTTGAGACTTGAACATTAAAGGAAAATTCCGGTTTTTAGCACTTTAAGGCCCCTTTCTGGTTTGTTTTAGATGAACTAGAGTGGTGGACACC
>NC_063205.1:1235022-1257522 GCF_017589495.1 Alosa alosa
GTTCTGCCATTAACAATAAACAGACCAAGAGATTTTGCAAAGTTGTAACACCTCCTTGCCATGTCTATTGATGATGTTATCAAAATTGTTCCTGTGACTACTTATATTGATGTTTTGTTCTAGTGAAGAAACATGTTTATATCCAGATCTGTCAATGTAATCTAAATCGGTTCCTACTCTTGCATTAAGGTCGCCCATAATTAGAATCTTCCCAAATGACTGGAGTTCAATGATGTCAGATTTTAACGTTTCAAATATGTTTTCACTGTAATATGGAGATTCAAGAGGAGGAATGTATATGGCACATGAATAAGTGTCCTGTGTTGAGTTTGTGAGTTCTTTTGATAGTGTGATGTTCCTTTTCTTACTACATATATGTATTTATTAATGGCTTCTTTAAACCAAACAACAATTCCCCCTCCTGAGTTCCTGTCGCATTTTATATTGGGATGTTTAATAGAAGGGACATTTATATCTCTGTAGGAAGGTAATGAATAATTTCCCTGTCCATTTTTACTCCACGTTTCCAGTGCTATGAATATATCTGAATTATTTACAGCATTTACAAAATCGCTATCTCTGATTTTTTCTCTCTCGAAAGAAGAAGAGTGCATTCCTTGAACATTATAACAAATGATTTTAAGAAATGTCATTACAATGGTGTAGTTTGCCAGAAATAAGAATGTTTGTATACTCAAGTGCAATAATGATCCAATTGAGACACTGGTAAAGTATTATTTTTACCAGATAAATGACTAAACCTACAGAGAGATAAATATACTATAGGTAGGAAAATTATATCTACGAAGACAAACAGACTTGTGAACACTCAACACAGAGACACAGACAAATACATACATGTTTAAGTTCACTGACAGACGCAGACATATTCTAACGTACATACACACCCACTTGCACACACATGCACAGAAACACAGACACACAGATACACACTTACACACACACACACAAAGTCCTATGTCTTTTCACATGTACAAAATGAATATTCATACAAAGTTTTTTTTTTTTTTTTTTCACTAATGCAAGAGACTATCATATATAAGTTGAAGCATTGTTGTTATCTGAGTGAGATCTCTACAAGTACCTTTGTTAGAGGCGGCTGCTGCATAGGTAGGCCTATGCGTCTCAACTGGTTTTTGGCTGTCTTTGATGATGTTTGGCCTGCTGCTTTCTACTGCAGAGTTCTAGGAATCTCTCCTCACTCTCCTCTCTCTCTCTCTCTCTCTCTCTCCCCCTCTCCCCTCTCCATCTCTCTCTGTCTCTCTCTCCCCTCTCTCCCACTCTCCATCTCTCTCTGTCTCTCCCACTCTCCATCTCTCTCTCCCACTCTCCATCTCTCTCTCCCACTCTCCATCTCTCTCTCCCTCCCCACTCTCCATCTCTCCCTCTCTCTCTCTCTCTCTCTCTCCCACTTCCATCTCTCCTCCCACTCTCCATCTCTCTCCCTCCCACTCTCCACTCTCTCTCTCTCTCCCACTCTCCATCTCTCTCCCTCCCACCTCCATCCTCCTCTCCCACTCCCATCTCTCTCTCTCCTCCCTCCCACCTCCATCTCTCCCTCTCTCCCACCTCCATCTCTCTCTCTCTCTCTCACCTCCATCTCTCTCTCTCTCTCTCCCACCTCCATCTCTCTCTCTCTCTCTCTCTCCCACCTCCATCTCTCCCTCCCACCTCCATCTCTCTCTCTCTCTCTCTCTCCTCTCTCCATCTCTCCCTCCCTCCCATCTCTCTCCCTCCCACTCTCCATCTCTCTCTCTCTCTCTCTCTCCCTCTCTCCATCTCTCTCCCTCCCACTCTCCATCTCTCTCTCTCCCACTCTCCCTCTCTCCCACTCCCCCCTTCTCTCTCCCTCTCTCTCTCTCTCCATCTCTCTCTCTCTCTGTCTCTGTCTCTCTCTCCCTCTGTCTTTCTTTCTTTCTCACTCACTCACTCAGGAATATCTACACACACACACACTGTTGCAGACACACTGACACAGATGTACAGCCCCCCAACACACACACACACACACACACAATATCATTGGGGGCCAAGCAGCGAAGCTGCGAGGACCTCATTGTGTTTCTACGTTTTCTATTATTATTATTATTATTATTATTATTATTATTATTATTATTATTATTATTATATGCAATGGAAGTCTATGGCAGCCCATAGAACCATATGGTAAAAAGTTGGGAAATTTGGCACACTGATTGGGGACGGTCCCATGATTCATGTCACCAAGTTTCATGTCGGCAACTCGAACCCTCTAGCGCCACCAACAGGCCAAAGTTGGACATGCGTTCATGCACGTAACTTTTGACCTGTTGGTCCGATTTTCAAAAGTCAGGTATTGTTGGAATCCTTGGACCAAGCCGGGTTCAACACAACCTATGACGTCATTTTCCGCCATGATGGATTTTCCGCCATTTTGTATTTCATCAAAAACACTTAAAATGTATCAGGGGTCACATACTTTCTCTGATTCCCACCAAATTTGACACAGATCATCGATCATGACACGACCAAGCCTCAAAAAAGTTATCACTTTTTGTCTTCGGAAGTATTACCGTTCACCTGTAAAAGCCAATCAAAATTTGCGGCGAAGCCGCCAAACAGGAAGTGAGCTCATATCTCAGCAACCCTTGCATGTATCAAAACCAAACTTGGTACATTGACTCATGACCCAATCAGGAGGACCCTCAAGAAATTGGTGACCTTTGACCTCTAGGGGGCGCTGTAATTCAAAAAACACCAACAATTTCGCACAGGTCACAAATTTCATCTGATCTTCACCAAAATTGGCACAGACCATCTTCAGACCATGCCTTGTCACTTCATTTATTTCTGTAACAATTGATAGAAGCGTTCGCCCGTCACATCCAATCGAAATTTGTGGCGAAGCCGCCAAACAGGAAGTGAGCTCATATCTCAGCAATCGTATCAAAACCAAACTTGGGGTCATGAGTCCATGTACCATCAGGTGAATGCCGAAGAAATTTTGTGACCTTTGACCTCTAGGGTCACTGCAATTAGCAAAAATGCATTTTGCCTTGTAACTTTTGGCGTGTTAGGCGTGAAACTTGCTTTGACAGCTTATGGCCATACGTCTGATTGCAGCATTGAGCTAACAGCATTTCGTTGCCATGGTTACTCCGGCCTATCTGCTTGGCCCCCTCATTGCTGCTTGCAGCTATATTTTTTATTATTATTATAACTCTTATTAAGTTATATGCATATAGCGCCGTTCTCAAACCCAAGGTCGCTTTACATAGCGGTAAGGAAAACACAACAAAGAGAGGAAAGAGACCGAGAAAACGCAACAGCAAACAAGCAACACAACAACGACGAGCCAAGTGTGTGGAGCTGTGTGTTGGGAGTGTGTGGAGCTGTGTGTTGGGAGTGTGTGGAGCTGTGTGTTGGGAGTGTGTGGAGCTGTGTGTTGGGAGTGGAGGAGAAGTGATCATTAAGCAGAAAGGTCTTGAAAGGAAGAGGACAGCAGGACAGGCAGGAAGAGGTTGGGGGAGGGAGGTCCAGAGCTTGGAGGCCAAGGCACTGAAGGACCTGCCACCCAGGGTGGAGAGTCTGGAGCGGGGGATTGCGAGAGGTTTTGATCAGAGGATCTGAGTGAGCGGGAGGGAGTGTAAGGGGTCAGGAGGTCGCAGATGTAGGGGGGAGCAAGGTTGTGGAGGGCTTTGAAGGTGAGTAGTAGTACTTTGTATTTGATCCGGGACTGAACTGGTAGCCAATGGAGTTGATGGAGAATGGGGGTGATGTGTGCTGATCGTCTGGTATGGGTGAGGAGCCTGGCTGCAGTTTTGAATATATTGTAGACTTTGAAGGGATTTAGTGGGGAGACCAAGGAAAAGTGAGTTGCAGTAATCTAGACGGGACATAATGAAAGAGTGAACCAAAGTCTGTGCATCACTAGCAGAGAGGAAGGGTCGGAGGCGTGCAGTCAAAGTCAAAAGTCAAAGTCAGCTTTATTGTCGATTTCTTCACATGTTCCAGACATACAAAGAGATCGAAATTACGTTTCTCACTATCCCACGGTGAAGACAAGACATATTTTACCAATTTAGGTCCACTGACAAACATAACATTCAAGTAAACAAAAAAGTAAGTAAATAAGTAAATAAAAAGGGCACATATAATAATGAAAAAAATAAGAGCAGCAAAATTTGGTTGAAATTGTGCATAGACAGTCAATAAAATACTAGTGCAAAGTCAGGCCAATAAAAGGCTTGGGTAGTTCTGTTTGACCTAAGTAAGAAAGAAAGTGGCATAGTGGTGCAAGTTATGTAAGAGCAGCAGAAGTGTTGTGTTTTCAGGACAACAACAACAAGTTGTAAAGTGTACAAGTGTGCAAGTGGAGTAGTGCAGGCTGGCCATTGTGGGTCCAATGTCCAGGATGTTATGTAGCTGAGGGTGGAGGGGGAGAGGAGGGAGAGAGTTCAGCATCCTTACAGCTTGGGTGTATGAAGCTGTTGGTGAGTCTGGTAGTCTTGGGGCGCAGGCTTCTGTACCTCTTCCCAGAGGGCAGTAGATCAAACAGATTGTGAGCGAGGGTGACTTGCATCACTCTCAATTTTGGTGCCTTGCTTGTGGTGAGGTGGGTGGTGTAAATGTCCTTCAGGGAGGGGAGTGAAGCACCAATAATCCTTCCAGCTGTGTTCACTATGCGCTGCAGGGCTTTCCTGTTGTATTCAGTGCAGCTTCTGCCCCACACAGCGATACAGCTGGAGAGGATGCTCTCAATGGTGCCTCGGTAGAATGTGGTCATGATGGCTGGTGGAGCACTTGCTCGCCTGAGTTTCAGAGAGGAAGTACAGAAGGCGGCTGAGCTCTTCGCCAGTGATGCAGTGTTGGTGGTCCAGGAGAGGTCTTCACTGATGTGCACCCCCAGGAATTTGGTGCTGCTCGCTCTCTCCACCACAGCACCCGTCGATGGTCAGTGGCAGGTGTTGGGTGTGACCTCTCGGAAGTCAACAACAATCTCTTTGGTCTTGCTGACGTTCAGCAGGAGGTTGTTGTCCCTGCACCACGTGGTCAGATGGTCGACCTCCAACCTGTATTGAGTCTCGCGCAGTCCTTCAGCGCACGACCTGGGATGTTGTCTGGACCTGTTGCCTTACGGGTGTTGATAGCAGCAAGTGTCCTCTTCACGCTGTCGGCAGAGAGGCACAGGGGCTGCTCATGTAGAGGGGGATGGGTCTTCTGTGGGCAGGTGCTGTCTTTTGTGTGGGTCACATCATCGATGCACTTGGTGATGTAAGAGGTTACAGTGTCTGTATACTCCTCTATGTCTGTCCGGTTGTTGTAAGTGGCTGCCTGCTTAAACATTTCCCAGTCTGTTGTGTCAAAGCAGTCTTGAAGAGCATCGGAGGCTCCCTCAGGCCACACTTTTACCTGCTTTATTTAACCCGGTTTGTTCGCTTTACCCTTTGTCTGTATGCGGGCATTAGCATAACAGTGATATGGTCTGAAAGTCCAATGTGGGGAGGGGGTGGCTTTGTATGCTCCCTTTGTGTGTAGTGTAGACCAGGTCCAGGATGTTATCTCCTCTTGTTGGAAAATCAACATGCTGGTGTAGCTTTGGAAGTACAGTTTTGAGATCAGCATGGTTAAAATCTCCAGTGAAGATGGTGAAACCGTCTGGGTGTGCCGCCTGTTGTTCACTGACAGCCTGGTACAGTTCACTAAGAGCCGCGTTCTTATCGCTGTTGTTGTTGGTAGGCGGGATGTATACTCGCGACTAGCAGAATCGCAGTAATTTCCCTTGGCAGGTAAAAAAGGACGCACTTTATGATCATAAACTCTGCCAGTGGTGAGCAGTGTTTGCATACTACTACAGTGTCCCGGCACCATTCGCCACGGATGTAAACACAGATTCCTCCTCCTCGTGATTTACCTCCCTTTACAATGGCCCTGTCTGCTCGATAGCATGCTAGCTGCTCCAGTTGTACAGCAGAGTCCGGAATGTTGTCATTTAACCAAGTCTCAGTGAAGACGAGCACACAGCAGTTACTTACTGTCAGGTTCGTTGATCTCAGCAGTCGATATGTGATCCATTTTGTTGTCCAGTGATGCGTACATTTGCCAGGAGAATGGATGGTATGGCTGGGGCGAGTTGGGCTGGCCGCTAGCCTGGCCCGGACGCCTCAGCGCTTGCCCCTCTTCTGCTTCCTCGCGACACCGCTTCCGACGCTTTCTTTCCGGGAGGAGTAGCAGGCGAAGTCTGGTGTTGTTGCAGGCGGAGTAGTCCGAGTTCCTTTAGCGTCTCTGTTGCAAAGTCCAGAACGCTGCAAAACTTGTTTTTGCCGATGTCAATTAAAACTGCCTGCTGTACTTGTAGTAAGGCGAGGCTAACACGTAAAACTTTGGGACAAACACTTTTTAAACGAACAAAACACCGTACGGTTGGGACAGAGAGAGGTCGCTGCGTGTGTACGCGCCGCCATCTTGGATCAGGACAGCAGTGTTACGGAGGTGAAAGAAGGCACACACACACACACAGGCAATGTTGCGGAGGTGAAAGAAGGCAGTCTTAGTGATTTGATAGAATCAAAGCTAAGGGCGGAGTCAAGCTGAATGCCAAGGGTTTTAACAACAGGGGTAGAGTGGACAGGTGAGCCATCAATCTAGAGAGTGAGACAGGGAGATTTGGTGAGGATGATTTTAGGCCTAATCAGCAGAATTTTGGTTTTGTCTGTGTTGAGTTTGAGAAAATTGTTTTGCATCCATAATTTAAAGTCAGTGAGGGAAATTTGGTCTCTGCATTTATCCCAATTCGTGAATTAGTGAATCACACTCAGCACACAGTGAACACACAGTGAGGTGAAGCACACACTAATCCCGGCCCAGTGAGCTGCCTGCTACAACAGCGGCGCTCTGGGAGCAGTGAGGGGTTAGGTGCCTTGCTCAAGGGCACTTCGGCCGTTCCTACTGGTCGGGGCTCGAACCGGCAACCCTCCGGTTACAAATCCAAAGCGAGTGTGTGTGTCAGTTCTGCCAGTTCAGTTACCCAGTTCAGTATTGATGACTAACTGATGGGTAACTGAAGAAACAGGATCCTTAGAGCTAATGATGGACACAGACACCTGAGACATATACACACACACACACATACAGTACACATACACACACACACATACAGTACACACACACACAAGCATGGAACTTCACTCCTGTGCACATACACACACACACACATTGCATTCACCCTGCTCTTACAGTGGACACAAGAACTGGATTCCCTGCAGATACACCATCACACACACACCCCACACACTACAAACATACACACATACACATACACACACCCCACACACACCCCACACACACATATACACACACACACACATACACATACACACACACACACCACAAACGGTGCACACACAACTCACATGCACACACACACTGCACACTTAACTCACACAGACACACGCTACAAACTAGGGGTGGGCGATATATATCGTCTGCGATAATATCGTGATTGTTGTTTTAACGATGTGCAATTTGACATTATCGAGTATTTAAATTACTTATGGGGAAAAAACACTCAATCACGCACTGAAGACTCATACATTCCCAGGAGGTAGGCTATGCGGGAGACGTGCAGCAGAGCAAGTGTCATGTGATCACTAGTGGGTCACAACGTTGTCCCACGCAGCCTAATGTTTATTTTGTGCAGCGAGAGTAGCCTACTTGGGATTTTATGCGGCTACTTCTGTTCAAGTAGCATTGATGAGACAGTCACGTTTTTTTCTACGCAGTATTATATGGAGAGAAAACATTAGTCTTTGAGTATTTTAATAGTCAGTTGTAAACAAAGAACTATTCTCAAGTAACTCTTTCGTAAATGGACTGAAGCTCTAAATATCTACGTTTACCCATTATGCTAACCGTTAGCATCTCTATGGGATTTCTCATATACATTAGCCATAAGCTAACGCATTAGTTTCTATTCTGTATCTTGGAATGCTAGCCTACATGAGTGCTCTTAAACAAAACATAGAAGGAAATAACTGATATGTACTCTGGTCTGCTTAGTTTTACAGTGAATCCAAATGTAAAGGTTTGAAAGGAACTTCAGCTTCAGCCTTTTTTTCTTGGGAAACTGTTAGGCCTATTCATCTTCTCTAATATAGCTGAGACCATGTCATTGCCACACACCCAAGTGGGGGCAGAATTGGAAATGTGTCAAAGTGACACTGCATTGGTTGAGTTGGTTAAAAAGTCACAGGTTAGGTTATTGGTTATTATTGTAATGATGCTATTCATAAATAATGAGCTGTAAAGTAACTCAGACTTGGAGGATATAGACTAATTATCGTTATCGTCAAAATCACAAAAAATATCGAGATATTATTTTTTGTCCATATCGCCACTGGCGCCTTAATGCAGGGGCTTATCTGGGCTTCAGCCCAGGGGCCTCGACCAATGAGGGGCCTCCTAATAATAATAATAATGATAATCAATAATAATAAACGGCCGTGTCCGTATTCGCGGCGTCAGTCATTAGCCTACTCTGGAGTTAGCCTACTCTGGAGTTAATAATTGAGCAAATAGTTGCCTAATTGAGCCCATCGCACTGCTCTACAATGACATCCATGCTCTTCTAAAGTGTAACAAAATGTAACAAACTTAATAAATTCCAACGGGTGTGTAGAGGAGCTAGAGGAGAGGCTGAAACTGAATGACAAACTTACAAACTCTGGAGATAACGTGGGTAGGAATGAAGCAATGATAAACGAATGACGTGGATTCCTGTAACTGTCCATGAAAACCGAAGGCATAGCAGGTAAATATCGTAGCAAATAGCCTGGCAATGAAAGGGCTTTAAAAGCATTTATTTCACTTGTCTCACTGGAGTGAACGCAGAACATGGGCTGTTGCGCAAAGACATGAATTAGTGATCAGCATCTCCGTTCACCAAAAGCTAAGTTTGTGCTAACCCATTCGCACAAATAATAGCCTATGTTATGATTTCTCCATTGTTAACGTGAGATATGTCTCCATGTAGGGTAGTATGATAATGCATAGGGTAGCCAATATGTTCACATCACATGAGCCAGCTGCTTGTTCTGTAGGCTAAAAGTATTTCTGTCCCTCCCAAGCTGCGTTAAAATGGTGTGTTAAGTGGACAGAATTTCAAAAAACCTCCTGGGGAACACCCCGACACGACAAACACATGCACTTTTGAAAAGCTTGAAACGTCCATATGTGTAGCCTAACGCATCTTTTAACTTAGCCAGCGTTGTAAGAGTTCAACGCTTGTTTTCGTGCAGTAGGCTAGCATTTTTGATAAGCGATGTCATGGGTAGGCTGACGTGATTAAGGAGGGCTTTCTGTTCCTGTTTATGTTAAGGTTTTACATAGGCTCAATAATGATAGGCTACACTGCATGTTAGGCTATATCAACCAAAAGCGCATGTTATGTAAATAGGCGGGTCCGATCGCGGGCCGGGTATCATAATTAATTTTTGCGGCTTGGGGGGGCTCAGGTGGTATTAAGGCGCTTGTGCATATCGCCCACCCCTACTACAAACACATACTTCACACCTCACACACAAACACACAGACCATTTCTCTCACACACACACACACACACACCGTTTGTCATACTCAAGGAACACACACACACACACAACACACACACACAAACAAACACACCACAAATGCGTCAGCCTAACGTAATGTGTAGTGGTGTGAAGAAGTGAAGATGGCAATTGACCTGTCGCTAAGCCCCGCCCCCCATTGTTACTGTGTGAAAACTCGGACAAACAAACCAGACTTGATTAGAAATACATTGTGGACAATGGTAGCTGACAGTATATGAAAGCAGGCTTTGAGGACGTTTTGGTGGTTAAAGGATTTACTTTCCTCCAGAAGCTATCAAAAGGGACTTAATTATGCTATGGAGGGGTGTATTCAAAACTTTAGAATACATACAAGGTGACAAGCAGTTGTGGCAAGCAGTCGCGGCAAATCACCGCGGCAAAACCACTGACGTTAATGCTAGCTAGCTAGCTAGTGGAAGATTGATACTAAGATATGTTAGGTTACGTTAATATTTGATGTAGTAAGAATATAATAGTTGGTTAATGAGCATTTTCATCTTGGGATTTAACAGGGAACCTAAGGGTGGCGCTTAGCAACAGGTCAATTAGAGACTTCAAGCTCAAAAGTGAACATTTCTCCTAACCTTTTGATTTTGCTCAAAACGCTCCGTGGTTTATTTTAGCAAACAAATCAAACATGGAGAATTGAATTCATTGAGTGGGGGAATGATACTGGTGCATTTTAATCAAACATGTAGAATTTAATTCATTGAGTGGGGGAATGATACTGGTGCATTCATTGGGCAGGAGGCAGGAATTTCAAAAACGCACACCTGCAGCTTCCTGCACACACACACACACACACGCTAGTCTGTTCCATTGTGTGTTTTCCGAACGCTAAGAAGCCTCGTCTCTGAAGGATCTGACTCTGCAGGACTCCGTTCTACCAAGGAAGGATCCATGGCATTGAGAAACACACACACACACACACACACACGTGTATTTGTGTGCCAAATGCACATGAGAAGTATCTCGGAGGGTTTTTTTTTTTAGCAGAGGGGGTAAGGGTTTGTTGCACCTGGGTTATGTGTGTGTGTGTGTGTGTGTGTGTGTGTGTATAATCTAGTCAAAATCATATTGGTGGACAGTTATTTAACCCTGTAAAGGAATCACCCTTTAGAGTGTGATGGAAGAGATGACTGCACACGCACACACACTGCGGCAGACCACCAGAGAGGAAGAGAGAGAAGGTATTGGACGGTTGTTTACATTCAGAGAAAGAGAGAGTGTGTGTGTGTGTGTGTGTGTGTGTGTGGGAGGGAGAGCGGGTGTGTGTGGGTGTGTGGGAGGGAGAGAGGGTGTGGGTGTGTGTGTGTGAGAGGGAGAGCGGGTGTAAGCTATCCAGTCCTCTTCATTAAATATACACTGTGTTCTCGTGTCGAATTTCTCCTCATGAAACGTGTGTTGACAAAATGGAGCCGCCTGTACCTGAACCCCTGTGCGTGCGTGCGTGCGCCCGCTGTATGTGCAGGGGTGTTACTTTGTCTTCAACATTGGGGGGAACCGGGACCGACACTGCACCCCCAAAAAAAAACAAACATTCGGGAATTAGCCTAAAGCGGTTACATTTTGTGAATAGCTGACTGCACACTTTCCGTCAGATAACAGGGACTACACTATTCCTAAAACACGCATGATCTGTTATCACCTGTTATCCAGACATCTGCATGAAAACATTTAACTCCCAAAGGAAATGGACATGGCCATAGGTCACCTATAAAACACTTTGCTGTGTCTTTAGAAATAGAAATGACATTTCATAGTGTTGAAAAAACAAGATGTACTGTACGCCTATCCGACCAGATTTCCAGTGATTTAAGGGTCAATGACGTGACGTCTAGATTTTCTGTCCAACAGCATTTTTTACGTTTATAAAAGGTTTGAATGCCTGAAGACACATCATATATATGTGGGAGCACTCCCATATTTGTAACCACTTTACCTTTTGAAAAATCTTTAGGTATTTTTAATTTTTCTCTTATGTGAAGTATCAAAATATCATGTGGTGCGACTGTCCGACCATGACTGCTGTTTGGGAAACTTCTTTAAAATGATCTATTCTATCTATATAAATCTATTCAAATGTGCTTTTTGCTCTACAGTATCTAGCATTTTTTCAAAAGTGTTTTGTAGCTCTGTAGAAAATCACACAGCATTTTTTATTTTTATGTCCATCCTATTATACAAACAAACTTATTATTAAAATTATAACTTATTATTAAAATTAATTCAAAGATCTTAAGTTGCATTCATAAACTAGTTTGCCAGGCACCCATTTGAGCAGCAAACAAGTTTGTAATTATTATCTCTTATATTTGGAAAAACATAGCTTAAATAACAGCTGGCAAGAAGTTGCCAAATTTGGACGTCATGTGGTATGACCTCAACAATACAATGAATATTAACTTATTTGTTCAAATTTATTTTTTTAGTAGAAATGATATAGTGACCTTTTAGAGGAATCAAGTTTGTTATGAGTAGGTGGTCAATTTTGTGCCTGTAAATTTGATCTCAAGTTGAAAATGTCATGTGGTGCAACCAAACATCATGTGGTGCGACTATTACAAAATGCTTTTTTGTGTTGTTTTACATTTAATTTAGGATTTATATGCCTATGCAATTTATTTTAGTGTTATATGGAATCAATTTTTATACATTCAGAGTACATTTTCAAAGATTTCAGAAAAAAATGCTTACATTTACTCTTACATTATAATGTATTTACATTTTTGTACATTATAATGACAAAAATGTAAATAAAAATCATTTTACATGTAAGATTACTTTGGTAAATGTACATTTATTAATCATTTATCTCTTCTGTTCTGTTCAGCAAGAAAGATATATTTCACTTATTATCAACATCATAAAAATAGGCTATCACTATGTGGGGCGTTAACATTGTAATATAGGATTTTATTACCATTATTTTTGTTTTGTTTCACATTATTTTATTGTTTTTATTTGTTATATTATTAGTGATGATTGGGCAACATCATCAAATTTGTTTAATCATCTTTTTTTGTTTAAGTTTGTTTGCTCTGAAAACTTTCTCCCCCTTTCCCTCTCCCTCTCTCCTCCTCCTCTCTCTCTCTCTTTCCCCCTCCTCACTCTCTCTCTCTCTTTCCCCTCCTCACTCTCTCTCTCTCTTTCCCTCTCCTCTCTCGCTCTCTCTCTCTCTTTCCCTCTCCTCACTCTCTCTCTCTCTTTCCCTCTCCTCACTCTCTCTCTCTTTCCCTCTCTCTCTCCCTCTCTCTCTTTCCCTCTCCTCACTCTCTCTCTCCCTCTCTCTCTTTCCCTCTCTCCTCTCTCTCTCCCTCTCCTCACTCTCTCTCTCTCTTTCCGTCTCCTCACTCTCTCTCTCTCTCTCTTTCCCTCTCTCTCTCTCTCTCTTTCCCTCTCTCTCTCTTTCCCTCTCCTCTCCCTCTCTCTCTCCCCCCTCTCCTCTCTCTTTCCCTCTCCTCTCTCTCTCTCTCTTCCTCTCTCTCTCTCCCCCTCTCCCTCTCTCTCTCTCCTCCCTCTCCTCTCTCTCTCTCTGAGCACTCAGACTCTCATCTCTCTGCCTGGGCAGAATTATGCATTTCATAATCACTATCTAATTGTTTTCATTAGTTAGCCTGTGCTCATTAATAGGTAGGTGGAAGGCTAATTAATGCGCTGTCATCGGTTTTCACACTATCGCTCCGATGTCTCCTGCATTCAGAAGCGCAAAAATGGAAAGTGCTTCCTGAGATAGCGTCCGTTCGCTCAGCGAAAAGCCAAAAGGAACAATTAAGATACCAGGTAACACGGGAGGCTGAGAGGGCTCTTAATGTCTGCCGTATCTGTGCTACGCAACACAAAGTCCTCCATTTATGACTGTCATTTCTGATAAATATTTGGCCCTTATGGTGAATCCTAACAGCGGTCATATTTTGTAAAGGTCTGCCAGGGAAATTTGTGCTTTTATAAATGGCATGTTTTCTAACAAAAACATAGAATCATTACACTCCACTAGCTGGCTACGATTAAGCATCCTCCTCCACCAACCTGTGAGCCTAGCCTGTCACGTCAGTGGCACGCTGAGGCCCTTCTCATCTGCTGCAGCAACAGGACGGTCCTCCACTGCTATCCTGCCTGGATCAGTGGTCATCAGGAACGGGAGAATTCACAAATTCCCGTCAGCGTTTTGGGGCCGGGCTGATTAAAAAGCGCATGATATATTGCTGTTTGAATACTTTTCTTTGCTGTACCTGCCGAGTAGCCTGCACTGTGCGACTGCAGTTCCTTTCGTTTTCGGAATGTTCATTATATCCAGAACCTTCAGTATTTCTTATTTACCCGTTGCTAGCATCATTGGTCAGATCTTGCGCGCGTAGCCCGCCGCTAGCATCATTGGTCAGTAGCTATCTTGCGTGCGGAGGGGGGGGAGGGGAAGTTGAGGGAGACACGTCCCGCCCCTAGTCCCGCACCTAATCCCGCCCCTGTGAGTGTGGAACTTTATGTTTATCAGAATCAGAATCAGCTTTATTGGCCAGGTTTGCGTACACAAACAAGGAATTTGACTCCGGTTAATCTTTGCTCGCAACATTCACTTAACATATAAGGATAAAGATATAAACATTCACTTAACATATAAGGATAAAGAATAACAACATAAAGGAGTAAAAAAGAATAAAAACAGAACAGTAAGAGTAGAATGAAGGCAGTAGAACATGTCTTTGTATGAGAATAAATACAGTATGTACATGTGCTAATAAATAAATAGATAGACACTATAAGTGGTATATAGTCGTGCAGTTGACGGGGGGTATCAACAGATACAAGCAAGATGCAATATACAGTTGAAAGGGTGGGGATAGTGCAATATCAGTATAGACTGAGTTGGAGGATATTATCTCCATGACTACAGGAAGAGGACTAGAGGACGTAAAGTTCTTAGAATATTTGCTAGGAAGTATCTGGCAGTTGGAGGACAAGAAACGGTGCATCAAAGCCAAAGAGTCAAAATAGTAGCAGCCAAAGAGGATTGTTGATAACAGAACAAGTGACGGTGAAACGATCTTTGGCGGCACACGAATAATGCGTCAGCCTAGGCTACTACTCTTTGGCCGGCTCGTAAGCCCAAACAAGTGTGTGCAGCATGCCTTTACGTAGCCTACTAAGGGTGCATCATCACACCCCATTTTAGCGGAAAACAAGTTAACATTATATAATTGATTCCAATGGGAAAGACGGCTAGTAATCACACGTTGACGTGAATTAATAACTAGATGTAACGGGACATTCAATCATTTTACTAACACAGCAGTTATGAAGAATTATGTGTATGTAACTCATGTCGAAACTATGTACATACCAACCTAATTCGTTTGCAATAACCCAATGTTGAAAAGAAATTTAGCACATAGCTACATTTAACATAATATTCCATGCAAAACGGTTAGCTTGCTAGCTAGCTAACTGTGGAACTTCAGTATAACATAGACAATTATCTCACCTAGTTGTAGGAAATGGGCTACGTTCATATTACAAGTGATGGAATGAAAGTTTAGTTGATGTTATGACATGTAAAGTTAAGCTTGCCGAACTTAGTTATAGTCAGCCAAGGGCAGTTTGACTGTGCCTACATTCGTGACACTCCAGTTAGTAAACTGGAAAGAGCAAAAAATAGGAACATAATGGTCACATTAATCCCATAAACACACAGATAACTCTTACACCAACCTTGTTTTGTGCCTATTATTTACGTTTGTTTCAAGATTTAGTAAGTACAAGCCCTTTTCGCTCCCCACTTTGATGCAGCATAGGTTTCCATTATATCAGTCATCTTTCCCCTAAAAGGGGGCGTGCAGCACAACGTTCCAATCCATTCGTCAGTGCGTATTGTTTAGTTTCCGGTCTGGATAGATTCGATGTGGTGTTGTAGTTGTTCTAACGTCACTAGTTGTTGCAACAGTATGTGAAAAAACTACAAAGTCTGTTACACCAAAAAGAATGTTAATCTCGCGATAAAAAAATTTACGCCGTTGACGTTAAAATAGGTTTACGTTAACGCCGTTAATAACGCGTTCAACTGACAGCACTAATATATTAGAAAAAGTTCACGCTGTTCCATACAGTCTGCCCCCTCAGGATCGGGCGCTTATTACACTTACGCCAGGATGATTGAGTGAGGCGGTAACCACTCGTCTCCGGTATACATCATTGAAAAGAGGAAGGTCTTGTCAACATAACAAGCCCTCATTGGAGTACCTTTGTGAACTGTGACCAATCCTAGAAGCGATTTATTGTGATTAGTGCCAGAAATCCCGGATGTTGACAGCCACAGTGTTTCGTGACGTTTATTGGCGGAGTCGTAACAGTGTTTAAAGTACATAACTTTTGGACACAAATTAAACAAACACTTTACACCGTGAAGCGTGATTTTTACATCGTTCAATGTTGGTAGATTTGTTATTTTTTTAAGATTACATCGTTAATGAAGCGTTTTGTTGATTAATAACGTGGTTAGGATCATTTTAAATTAGCCAACATGTAGCTTAGCTATACTGGCAAGTAAGTTGAGACTTTTTTCGTCCTTTAACTGTTAACTTTGAACTCAGTTACTTTTAAAATAATACGGGAACTCCTCAACTCACTCTGGGTGCAGTAGTGAAATATGTTATTTAAATTTCAAAGTGTATCAAGTGCTTGTAACAGAAATATAGGAATAGAAACTGTGCCTCGTCTGAGAACCAACCGGGTGTGGCATAAGACAACTCTGGTTCAATGTGAATGAAAGCATCACAACCTAGGACATTCATTGTGCCATCAAAGACAACTGCAAAGTGGATGTAGTGAATAAAAGTGCAATTTCAAGTAGGCCTTGTAAGATCAGGAACACAGCAACATTTGTAGTGAATAAAGTGCTATTTCAAACTGTGGGAAAAGGTAATGATAAAGCACATGGATTTGTTTACAAGCCAGCGAGCGGTTAGCATAAGTTTGGTAGAACTATGTGGATGTTACAAGGTAAGGTTTCTTGTTTCTCACTTCTCTTTCTGGGACGGTAGTCTCAATGTTGCAAGGTTGGTTTTCATACTTGGGAGCTAGGCTTAAGAGGGGAAAGTCACCATTTTCACCGAACAGGTCATTTAACAAGACAGAACAATATAGAACAAAACTGAGAACAAAATATTAGGAATAATTGAGTACAAAATTGGAGAACAATTAAGAACAAATTTATTGATGAACAATCATTAACAATCTACTATTTATCTAATCTACTAAATTATAAAAAAACAAAACTAAATTATAACAAATTACTATTTACAAATTAGAACTATTTACAAATGTACATATTTACAATATAGCTTTCGAGCTGCATGGCCACCTACAGCTCGAGGCTGCATTCCCACCTCCCTTGCCGCCATATTGTGGCACGTGGGGCAGTACCACTCACCCTCTGGTACCAAGATGACATCAACGACTGTGCGTGGTACCAGAGGGTGCAGCTGTCGCAGCCCAGCCACAGCACCTGGCGGACCCACCAGCAGGTGCCATGCGCCCAAGACATGGCACAGTCTGCGGGACCTGCCCGTGCAGACTCCTGGGCCAGCCGAGCCTCCCTAGCGGCCGCCTGGCGGGCCTCCCTCTCCTGCAGCCTGGAATTGTGCCATCTCGGCGCTGCCTCCTAGCGGCCTCCCTTACAGCGTGCAGCCGCCTTTGCTGCCTGTGTAGCAGCGGCCTGCTGCTGCGGACCCCGCAGCTGGGCTGCCCGATCCTGCCGCTGTTGTTCTATGCGGGATGCCTCAGCCTCCCTCTCGGCTCTTTCCCGCGATATTGGCGTCCGAGGTGATGACATTTGCAGGCTGAGGCATCCTCCTCCCCTCCCCTGGCGGCGTTTTCAATATGTGGCGGCAGCAGGATGTCGGCTAGTGCCGCCGGGATGACTCCAGAGCATTACCAGGGGGTTGGGGAAGCGGTGGCAGGCGGGCACTGTCGGTGGCGGTGGTGGTCCCAGCGGCGGCCGTGGTGGAGAGGTGGCCATGGCTGCGGTGGTGGCAGCAGCAGCGCCCGGCGTGGTGGTGGTAGAGGCAGCGGTGGCTGTGATGGAGGTAGAGGTGGAGGCAGGTGGCTGTGATGGAGGTAGAGGTGGAGAGGCGGTGGCTGTGATGGAGGTAGAGGTGGTGGCGGCTGTGGTGGAGGGATGGAGATGCAGGTGGCTGTGATGGAGGTAGAGGTGGGCGGAGCGGCTGTGGTGGAGGTAGCCATGGCTGCGGTGGTGGCAGCAACAGGGCCCGTGGTGGTGGTGGGCGAGGAGGAGGCAACTGGGCCCCAAAGCGTCGGATCGGCGGTGGTGGCCGTGGTAGCGGTTTAATGGCGGCGAGGCGAAGTGAGTGGTGGTGGTGGTGGCGACCCGCGAGGTGTTTGCTACGTGGTGGAGAGGGGTATCGTGTTTACACCGGTACGCACGTCGGTGGTGGTGTTGGGGCGTTGGCGGCGCAGTTGTTGTCTGTGGTGCTGGTGGAGGCGGCAGGGGCAGCGGGGCCCCCGGACGGTGCAAGGGGGGTGGACATGTCCTCGCCAGTGTCCTCCAAGCGTCAAAACACTCCCCACCAGCTGAAGCGGTCCCGAGGCCTTTGACGAGCTGCAACAAAAAAAAATCACAAAATGAAGACATTGTTAGAAATGTATGTAAAGTGCTGTAAAATTGATCTTGATGAACTTTTCATGATTGTAGATTGTCTTTTTCCCTAACTCACCTTTTGACTCGTCCACCTCCATCCTGTTCAGCGGGGAAGAGGCCTGTCGTCTGAACCCACTGATGATGTTATGGGGGGTACAGGCCTCCTCCAGCGCGTACTTTAGCACCGCCCGAGAATTGCCGCTTGCCGATGACAAGGTAAGCCTCTCACCAGCCCCATGTTGTCGCCAGCCTGGAGAACGCCGCCTTTAGGGAGCGTGCACCGCCACATCCAGTGGCTGGAGCACATGGGTGGTGTGCGCTGGCAGGCACACCACCTCGATCCTGTTGGCCCGACAGAAGTCGACCACCCCGCCCCAACATGAGCCTCATGTTGATCCATGAAAAGGAGGAGGGGCCGCTCCTGCCGGCGACGGACGAAGTGCCCCAGCCACTTCAGGAATAGGTCGCTGTCCATGTACCCCTTCTCCGACACACCGTGGGAGTGCATTCTGGGGCCCCTCCAGGCCGTAGGCTGTGCTGGGAAGCTCCCCGGAAGATGACAAAGGGGTATGCTTTCCCCAGCAGCTGTGCCAGCAGTGAGCGGTGATGTGTTCTCTTGTGGTCACCTGCTGCGCGTAAACGCACCTCTGCCCCTTGTGGCAGAGGATACGTTGCCTGGAGTGGCCCTTGTCGCCGAATCCCGTCTCGTCGCAGTTGTAGATCAGTTCAGGGGTCCCGCTGAATCCATGTTGGTCATAAAGGGCCTGGCAGATGTGGAAGAGCTCGTCCACCCTTTCCACCGTAGCCCCATGGAGCAGCTCCTTTCCAGTGGATTGGCCCTCCTGGAGGCTACGGTGGGGTGGCGAAGCTTCGAACCTGCTCCACCACATCTTACTCAGGCCCTTCTCCATGTTCACAAATGGGTTTGGCCGGCCGGCATGCTTACAGATCTGGATGGCCAGCACCAGCGCCACCCGACTTAGTGATCGGAAGGTGGGCTGCCATCCAGAAAATGTAGCGAAGTAGGGCCTCCTCCTCGTCCGGCATCAACGCCCGGTTGGGGTGGGGCTGGAGGGCATATCTCCCCTTCCTCCGGTCCTGGAGGGTGGTGTGGGGAATGTGAAATTGGGCAGCCACCCTCCGGAGGCTGCCCCCCTCCTCCAAAGCCCTTAAGGCCCTCCCCATGTCATCTTCAGTATACGCCTTTTTTGGCGTGGCATTTTCTGTAAAAAAAGTACATAAAGGCACAAACAAAATAATTTATTATTTTTTATTAATTTTACTATATTAGTATATTGATGTAATAATTATAGTAATTATTATAAGATTACATCTTGTATCTTACACCTTGCTGGAGCATAACAAATACTTGCTTTCTCTGTTGTTGAATTAAAACAACAGATTTAGATGTGTTTTTGTAGTTTTGCTGTTAGTGCCTGGAAAACCAATTCCAAAAAAACCACCACGATGGCAGCATTGACCGCAGTCGGTTTACCTTTTATCCTCCATACAAACCTAACACTTTCGCCAGATGAATTTCGTTCCGCCTAGCTCGGCCGAAATTCATCTGGGCGAAATCAGGTTATACAAACGTATGACCTATGAAAACATTTTAAAATTGTCCGTTAAAGTTGCCCGTTAGGAAACTAGATCTGAACTTTACTATGTGTGATTACAGCATAGTCTTATCTGGCTGTCAAACAACGCTAGCTAGCTACTTAATATCAACAAACATCCTGTCTCATGGTGCAAGACTTGTCTTTATAAATTCTGTAGGACTTCAGTAACGTTAATGTCGCTCATGTATGATCCATGAAAATATGTAAAACTGTCCGTTAATGTTATGCTGAAAACTAGATACAAACCCGATACAGGTTTTTCAACATGTCTACATTAACCTTTGATCTATAACACGGACATATCTTATAACATATATTCGCTACATTTGTTTAAACACTTCCCCCACATCATTTAGGGACAAAGGTCAAACCCTCCCGGTGCCATTTTGAGAAATCTTGATTGTGAAGTGTGGGTGTAGACATACTTACTTGGCTGTAGAGGGTGTTTCTTCTTCAATGTCCGTTGAATCACTAAAAAATTGAAAGGAGACAACACAAGGTTTCCAGGGAGACGACGTTTTTTTTTTTTAAACTGGACATGATTGATTATATCATTTTCAAAAAAAAAGATCAACTGTATGGAACAGTGTGGATCGTAATACCGTGTCATTTGAGGGTAGAGCACTGTGCGAACACTGAGGACAAGTTCTATATATTTATATTTTTAGGTTTTTGTAGGTTTTATACAACTCCCATCTCTTTCTTTCTTTCTTTCTTTCTTTCTTTCTTTCTTTCTTTTTCTCTCTTTCTCTCTCTCTCACTCGTGTGTGTGTGTGTGTGTGTGTGTGTGTGTGTAGGTCCATGTGTTTGTTTTCTGATGGAGACTGTTAATCAGCAGCAGAGATTAGATGCCATCTCCTGCTTTGTAGCGAACAAGCTGTGTGTGTGTGTGGTGTAAACACAATAATGGTCTTGAGCAGTGTGTGGTATTAAAGGTCCTGCCATGGAGTGGTTCAGATCATATCTGTCCGTTTCCTCCTCAGCACCTCTATACTGTGTGTGCGTGTGTGTGCGCAGCATTTGTGACTGTTTCCTCCTCAGCACCTCTATCCTGTGTGTGTGCGTGTGCGCAGCATTGGTGACTCTGTCCCCCCCCCCCATGACCTTGTGTTTCATTTATTTGTGTTCTGTTTTATTTGTGACGACTGCTTTTTTTTACTATTATTTTGATTATTGTGATAATACTTTGTATTGTTATAACTATTATTATTTTTCACAAAACTGGTCAACTGTTGTATATGTAAGGGACAATGCCCGACGAGGTGTCCATTATCAGAAATAAATGGACGACGTGGAGGCGTGAACTGTCCGACGCGAAGCTTCCGCGAAAAGTCCATTTATTTCTGATAATGAACGCATCAAAGGGCATTATCCCGTTCATACCATGGTCACTTACGAAATAAATAAATATGAAATCAATTATTAATACTAAAAGAGTTTTAGAGCTAAAATCGTTTGTTTTTTCAGTTGTTTACAGTTGTGTATCACTTCATAGGTGCAGTATATCACTTCATAGGCGCAGTATATCACTTCATAGGTGTAGTGTATCACTTCATAGGTGCAGTATATCACTTCATAGGCGCAGTATATCACTTCATAGGTGTAGTGTATCACTTCATAGGTGCAGTATATCACTTCATAGGCGCAGTATATCACTTCATAGGTGTAGTGTATCACTTCATAGGTGCAGTGTATCACTTTCTAAACGCTTTTCAACCCAGAGCATGTGGCATTGACAATAATCATACCCATGTTTGAAAACTTGAACTGTACTGTGCATTTTAGTGTTAAATAAACACACACACACATTCTCTCTCACATACACATACACACACACACACACACACACACACACACACACACACACACACACAGAGGGGTATTTTTGGAAAAGGGTGCCAGGGGTTTAGTGTTCGTGGTCTGACCTACTTTAGGGGTATGTGGGGAAACTGAGACACACACACACCACTAGGCTGTATCCTGTAGAGGAGAGGACAGAGTGAGTTTGCCAGTGTTTTCTGTGTCCTGCACACTCGGTCTCTCCAGCAGTGTGTGTGTGTGTGTGTGTGTGTGTGTGTCCTGCACACTCTGTCTCTCCAGCAGTGTGTGTGTGTGTGTGTGTGTGTGTGTGTCCTGCACACTCGGTCTCTCCAGCAGTGTGTGTGTGTGTCCTACACACTCTGTCTCTCCAGCAGTGTGTGTGTGAGAGAGAGAGGGAGAGTGTGTGTGTATGTGTGTGAGAGAGAGAGAGAATGTGTGTGTGTGTGCAAGAGAGACGATGGGTGGCTATTCTTGGCAGCAGGAAATATTTCTTCAGAGAAAAGGACTGTGTGTGTGTGTGTTTTGCTTCAGAAGGACTAAGCCCTTGTGCTGAGCTGTCTGCATGACGTGACTGTCTGACTTACTGCAGCGTGTGTGTGTCTGTCTGTATAGTGTGTGTGTGTGTGTGTGTGTGTGTGTGTGTGTGTCTGTCTGTGTATAGTGTGTGTCTGTCTGTGTATAGTGTGTGTGTGTGTGTGTGATGGCACTTGCTTTTCCATCCAGCGGAAGATGAAAGGCAGATGTTTCCTTGGCTTTAAATAGCATAAAGAGAAGTAACTGT
>NC_063205.1:1263022-1270522 GCF_017589495.1 Alosa alosa
TATTAGTAATGATATTATTGACCGTGTGTGTGTACTTATAGATGAGGGAATTACTGAATACTGCTGTGTGTGTGTGTGTGTGTGTGTGTGTATAGATGAGGGTACTGAATACTGCTGTGTGTGTGTGTGTGTGTATAGATGAGGGTACTGAATACTGCTGTGTGTGTGTGTGTGTGTATAGATGAGGGTACTGAATACTGCTGTGTGTGTGTGTGTGTGTGTGTGTGAATAGATGAGGGGAATACTGGTGTGTGTGTGTGAATAGATGAGGGGAATACTGTGTGTGTGTGTGTGTGTGTGTAAAGATAGGTAAGGGGAATACTACTGTATTATTGTGTGTGAATAGATGAGAGGAATACTGGTAGTATTATTAGTAAATATTGTGTGTGTGTGTGTGTAGTAATGTGTGTGTGTGTATTATTATTGAATAGATAGAGAATACGGTGTGTGTGTGTGTGGCCGAATAAGATGAGAATACTATTTATTAATGCGTGTGTGTGTGTGTGTGAATAAAATGAGAGAATACTGGTGTGTGTGTGTGTGTGTGTGAATAGATGAGGGGAATACTGGTGTGTGTGTGTGTGAATAGATGAGTGGAATACTGGTGTGTGTGTGTGTGTGTGTGTGTGAGTGAACAGATAAGTGGAATACTGTGAGGGGCCGTCTAGGCCTTAATTCATACTTGGTCTTACACACTATGTAACATGCACACTTACACCACTATACTCTGCCACACTCACTATTATGAATCATTTTACATGTATGTATGAGAGAGTATAGTCGTGGATGTGAGAGAGTATAGTAGTGTATGTGAGAGTATAGAGTATAGTAGTGTATGTGAGGGAGTATAGTGGTGTATGTCAGCTGGAATAGTGATGTCAGCTGGAATAGTGATGTCAGCTGTGATGTCAGCTCTGATTTCAGCTGGAATAGTGATGTCAGCTGGAATAGTGATGTCAGCTGTGATGTCAGCTCTGATTTCAGCTGGAATAGTGATGTCAGCTGGAATAGTGATGTCAGCTGGAATAGTGATGTCAGCTGGAATAGTGATGTCAGCATGTCAGTTGAATATGAGGCCAGCTGAATAGTATGATGTCAGCTGTGATGTCAGCTGGAATAGTGATGTCAGCTGGAATAGTGATGTCAGCTGTGATGTCAGCTCTGATTTCAGCTGGAATAGTGATGTCAGCTGGAATAGTGATGTGAGCTCGGCCAGGAGAGATGCTTAGGGATGTCACAGGTGGACTAGGGATGTCACAGGTGTGCTAGTGATGTCACAGGTGTGCTAGTGATGTCACAGGTGGACCAGAGATGTCACAGGTGGACTAGAGATGTCACAGGTGGACTAGAGATGTCACAGGTGGACTAAAAATGTCACAGGTGGACTAGTTGAAACTTTCAAATTCTGTTAGAAAAAAACGTTGGGATTAGCAACGTAGAGCCATAGGCTATTTTCTTCTATGTTGTTAACATAAGTGATATATTAGACCACTAAAACATTAGCGATATTAGACATAAGCTGATATAGACATGTCATAACGAAGGTGGCCTACAGTTTCACACAACTTTACTGGTTGGTTAAACAAACTAACCAGCACAATGGCACAATCTATGCGTGCAGGTTAAAACATCCCTAAAAAAAAACCTTTTGCGTGTGTGTGTAGGATTCTCAGACTCCTAGCGCCCAGGTCAGACTGAGATGGAAGCCCAGCATGTTCTCAGTGGGACTGGACATTCCAAGTGTGTATGGCATGCTCATGCTCATTGGTATTCTAAAGTCATTTGGACCCCCCGTGGCATCAGTCAGTATTTTGTCTGCAAATACCAAACTCTCCACAACAGATGCACATGAAGGTATTAGGTAACACAGTGTATTAAGGATAACACGATGTATTAAGGATAACACAATGTATTGATGATGTTAAGATGTATTAAGGATTACACAATGTATTGAGGATAAGAAGATGTATTGAGGATAACACGATGTATTGAGGATAAGATGTATTGAGGATAACAGGATGTATTGAGGATAACACCTCCTCTTATATATAACTATTTAAGTTAAATTAAGAAATTCCAATGTGCTTGAGGGTGATCAAGCATAAGACGCTTGTAGTGACACGGCCGGGACTGGTGAGGTGCTAAAGGGAGTGAGTGTCATGGTGAAGGTGCAAACAGTAGTCCAACCATAGTCCTTAGTTATGTGTGCCTGGCAAGGTGCTCAAGAGAGTGGGTGTCATGGTGAAGGTGCAAAAAGTAGTCCAACATTAGTCCAACCGTGCAACAGTGCAAGAATAAGGTCTAGAGACCAGCATAAATAATATAGACAAATAGGAGAGTAAAGTGTAATGTAGACAAGGTGTGCGTGCGTGCGCGCGCGCGTGTGTGTGTGGATGCACAAAAACACAGAAAATCAAAGCTGTTTCAGAGTTGGTGTGCAAACATGATTGGCACAACGTGAGGTTGTGTTGAATTTTCAATTGTCCCACAAGTTCACATGAAAAATACTCTGTGTGCAAAGGCCTGTTATGTAAAACACACACACACACACAAGAGCGAGAGAGAGAAAGAGATTTGTTAGTAAGCTGTAATCATGTGTGTTTGTGTGTGTGTTATGGGTCAGAAACTGCTCATTATCCACCCCACCTGTGTGTGTATGTGTGTGTGTCAGGCAGTTTTAATCTCAGGGGTTGAGTGAGTCTATCATTTAAGGGTTTATTTCTATCCCACCTGAAGGGAAATGGCTTTATTTGAATTTGTGTGTGTGTGTGTGTGTGTGTGTGTGTGTGTGTGTGTGTGTGTGTGTGTGTGTGTGTGTCAGTTTGTCAGTAAGGGAGAAGAAGCATAGAAGACAGCTGGACCCTTTATGGTGTGATTGTGTGAAATCGTAAATCAGGTTTATAGGCCAAGTTTGCGTATACAAAGAATTTGGTCTTTGCATTTATCCCATCCTTGAACTAGTGTGAAACACAGACCACACAGACCAGACCGACCAGACAGACCAGACAGACACTTTATTAACCCCCAAGGGGAAATTCAAGTACAACACAGTGAACACACAGTGAGGTGAAGCACACACTAACCCGGAGCAGTGAGCTGCCTTGCTGCAGTGAGGGGTTAGGTGCCTTGCTCAAGGGCACTGCAGCCGTGGATCCTACTGGGTCAGGGACCAAACCGGCAACCCTTCAGTTCCAAGCCCGAAGCCCTGACCAGTAGGCCACGGCTGGCCAAGGAAGAGAACAGGTGTGTGTGTGTGCAGATATATTGTCTGTTCTACTTGTACTTGTGTCCTCTGCCATCACCCCACACACACACACACACACACACACACACACACACACGAGACGACAGCTTAGTTGCACTATTTCATAACTCTACGGTTGCCGTGGCGACATAAACCCTTACTCTGCATCATCCTCAGATCTGATGGCCGTTGCCATGGAGATACTGGCAGCTGGTTACGTAACTCAGTACTGCAATTTAGGAGGACAGGTTAGAGACTAGACAACATACACACACACACAGAGCAGTGATATTACTGTTTAAAGAGATGTTGATTCACTGAACAGATATGATACAGATGGACGATGCAGGACAGGGCTTTGATCAGATATGATGCAGATGGACGATGCAGGACAGGGCTTTGATCAGATATGATGCAGGACAGGGCTTTGATCAGATATGATTCAGGACGATGCAGGACAGGGCTTTGATCAGATATGATGCAGATGGACGATGCAGGACAGAGCTTTGATCAGATATGATGCAGGACGATGCAGGACAGGGCTTTGATCAGATATGATGCAGGACAGGGCTTTGATCAGATATGATGCAGGACGATGCAGGACAGGGCTTTGATCAGATATGATGCAGGACAGGGCTTTGATAACACCGCTCTGCAGTCGACATTGAGCTGAGCTATAAATAACAAACTCACTCTCACAAACACAGACAGAGAGAGAGAGAGAGAGAGTGTGTGTGTGTGTGTGTGTGTATTTGGTAGAGTGAGGTGTTTGTGTGTTTTGGTAGTAACTGGGTGTAGTCATTTTGAATAATGTATAACTAAATGGATCATTCTGTGTCAAAACAGATAAGGTTGTTGTGGCTCTGCCGTCTTAAAGGTGCCCTGCCACACGTCATGTCTGAAGTTCTACCATGGACGTAGAGTTACCTGGGTTACCTTGTTGTTTGGGGCAGTCATGGCCTACTGGTTAGCACTTCGGACTTGTAAGCGGAGGGTTGCCGGTTCGAACCCTGACCAGTAGGAACGGCCGAAGTGCCCTTGAGCAAGGCACCTAACCCCTCACTGCTCCCCGAGCGTCACTGTTGATGCAGGCAGCTCACTGCGCCGGGATTAGTGTGTGCTTCACCTCACTGTGTGTTTCACTAATTCACGGATTGGGATAAATGCAGAGACCAAATTTCCCTCACGGGATCAAAAGAGTATATATACTTACTTACTTACTTTAAGCCACTATCAAGCCATTCTAGCGTGGTATAGAAAACCTGCAGGAAGACTTGACTCTGATTGGCTAACAGCTAGTCGGTTTCGTCCATAACATGACAGCTGTTATCAACTAATTTTAGCTACATGGCATGAACTTAGCTTGGCTAGCGAGTGCTAGCAATGTCCAAATGGACACATAAAACCTGCTAGGCTAGCAAGTGCATTAGACCTGTAAAACATTATATATACACACACACACACACATACACACACACACACACACACACACACACGTTTGGCTTCCGGGCTGGGCACTGGTAGCAGATGCCGCGATGCTGCTGCAGGCGTCACCAGCAATTGTGAAGCCTCTGACCTCACCAAAGCTGATGACATCACTCTTCCAAATGTGATGACATCACTCTTCCAAATGTGATGACATCACTCTTCCAAATGTGATGAACAGAGAACTCATTTGGAATTCTAGTGTTGTGGCCTTGTTCCAAAAACTAAACTGAAGCCGTTTGATCCTCACCTCTGGGTTCTTGGGCAACATGCGTTGTTGAAGTTCTATTTGTGCGTAGCGCACAAGCACGTTGACGTTCTATTCGTGCATAGCGTACAAGCCAGTTGACGTTCAGCTACACAACACCACCTGCTGCTTCTCGACTGCGCCATCGTCACTCACTGTGAACGGCGGCCCCCATGGCCGGAAGTAACGATACCTCAAGTGGACTGGAAACCAGAAAGACGCCATTTTAACGTGACATAGGTCTATGGACAGTGTGTGTGTGTGTGTGTGTGCGCGCGCTAAAGCTAGTTAGCCATTTCGCTAACCTATCACTCCCCCACTCACTTCCTGTTCATCCTGTGCTGTAAGGGGTGTGTGTGTGTGCAGAGGTGTAAAATTCCTGCCACATTTTTTGATGCAACCATTCACTTAATCCAGGTGATTCTAATTAGCACAGCTCTTAATCCAGGTAGATCAGACAATTAGTGAGGTCACCTGTGTGCAGTGCACAGGTGGACACAACACATGGCAGGTGTTTCTCTTTCTGAAGCTGGATTGTTGTGTGTGTGTGTGTGTGTAAATGCTAAAGCTAGTTAGCTGCTTTGCTAACCTCTCACACTCCCACTCACTTCCTGTTCACTTCCTCTTTACAGTGCCAACAGGGCTAGATAACGACCAAAAAATGTGTGTGTGTGTGTGTGAGAAAGAGGGAGTGTAAACAATATAATATCAAACATCTCTCTGTTTCTCTCTGACGACCTTCACTCCTCTCAAACATCCTTTTTCTGCACACACACACACACACTACACAACACACACACTACACTACACAACACAACACACACACACACTACACCACACACACACACTACACAACACACACACACTACACAACAGACACACACTACACAACATACACACACACACACACAACACAACAACACAACACACAACACACACACACTGTGTGAGGAACGCCAGACAAGTGTTAAAACTTTTACTTTTACTCTCTCTCCCTCTCTCTCTATCTCTCTCCCTCCCTCCATCTCTGTCTCTCTCTCTCTCTCCCTCCATCTCTCTCTCTCTCTCTCTCTCTCTCTCTCTCTGCAGTCTTTGCATGTTTTATAGGGCCAATTAAATATGTAGTTTTCCACTGTTCTGGTGCAGGGAGAACCCAATCCTCTCATATTAAAAATGCATCACACACACTCACCTACCATACACTCTACCCCTCCACACACACACACACGCACATACTCACCTACCATACACTCTACCCCTCCACACACACACACACACGCACATACTCACCTACCATACACTCTACCCCTCCACACACACACACACACACACACACACTCTGTGCCCCCATTACCGACCTGCTCTCCAGCTTCATCTCAGCCACCCACAGGCATCCTGACATGCTGTGTGTGTGTGTGTGTGTGTGTGTGTGTGAGCATCAGATGCCTCAGAAGTGTATCTGTTTCCAACACACACACACGAGAGAGAGAGAGAGAGAGAGAGAGAGAGAGAGAGAGAGAGAGAGAGAGAGAGAGAGAGAGAGAGAGAGAGAGAGAGAGAATGACTATGTACAGACTCAGTTAGCACAGTCTCTCCATAGAAAAAGGCAGACACAGGCAGACCTGGCTGCCCAGAGAGGAGAGGTTATGCTCACACTGCAGCTTGGGGGCTGTGGAGACTCCACTTCTTAACAGAAAACAGACATTATTATTCAATAAATTAAATTCAACCCTCCCTGAATTCCAAACCTGGACAAATGAGGCTAAATTGCCTTACATCCTCGGAGAGAATGAGGATGTGGTCATTCTGGCTGCAAAATTTGTAGCAGCCTGCCATAACCTGAGGGACAGCCAGTGAGGCCACAACCACCAACAATGTTGTATATTTGTTCTTATTATTAGAATTGTTGTCTTACTTTTATGTCTTCTATGTCTACTTTTATGTCCTCTTATATGTGAATTCCACAATTCTGTTAAGTATGTATTTATTTTAAAACATTTTTTTATATATATATATTTTTTTTCCCCCTCTTTACCTCTTCTGTGTACATGTAATTGAGCTTTGGCAATAATGTTCATGCAACAAACATTGTTTTGTTTGTTTGTCGGTGGTTTTCCTGCTTCACTAATCTTTCTAAATGAGCACCAGCACGCCTAGACTCCTCATCTATAATGAACACACACACACACACACCTGCAGGTCACTGCTTCACACACACATAAGCGCATACTCACACACACAGATGTGTGATAACTATGGTGATTTTATACTGACCTGTGTGTGTGTGTGTGTTCTTTCAGATTGGTGCGTATGACCAGCAGATATGGGAGAAGTCTGTGGAGCAAAGAGAAATCAAGGTGAAGTCTCTCACACACTCACTCACACACACACTAACCCACCAAATGCATGGGCACACACATCCTCATACACACACACACACTCATGCATACACTCATACACACACTCATCCACTTATGCAATCACACCCTTTTATGCACACACACATACACCCTACACACACACA
>NC_063205.1:1275522-1348022 GCF_017589495.1 Alosa alosa
TAATGGAGGACTATAGGGAGGTGTGTGTGTGTTTGCTAAGGAATTGGTGCTCATGGAGGACTATAGGGAGGTGTGTGTGTGTGTGTGTCTGCTAAGGAAGTGGTGCTCATGGGGGACTATAGGGAGGTGTGTGTGTGTGTGTTAAGGTTGAAGGAAACCTAGAAGTTCATAGGGTGTGTGTGTGTCTAAGCAGTGTGTCTGTGTGTCAACTGAAGGAAACTTAGGAAGGTGGCGTACCTGGAAGCTTGTAGGTTGGTGTGTGTGTATGGGTCTAAGCAGTGTGTGTGTGTGTGTGTGTGTGTGTGTGTGTGTGTTCCGGCTGAAGGAAACTGAGGAAAGCGGCCCACCTGGAGTCCCATAGAGAGGCGGACGGCTCTAGCACTACTGATAACACCCAGGAGGGGGCGCCACTCAGCTCGGGCTCTGTCCACTCCTCTCGTCTGTCCACTCTCCTCACAGGCCTCTGGCATGACCTCTTTACACACGGGTGTACACACACACACACACACACACACCTCTTTACACACGGGTGTGTATCTGTCTGGCCTCTTCACCTCGTCTGTCCGTCTACACACACACACACACACACACACACACACACACACACACACTATGCACACACACACTATTAAACTAAAATTATTACGACTACTACATGGAAGTTTAGCTGGTGAGTGTGTGTGTGTGTGTGTGTCCAGAGTCAAGCACAGTTTGGGTGAACTTTGAAATTCAAGCAAGAGGCTTGGATACACACATACACACACACACACACACACACACACACACACACACATATTTAAACGCTTAAACACATACACATTAGATCACTCCTCTCCCGTCAGGGCTGTCTCTGTGTGAGCAGAATGTCAAACTTTGTAAATGTGTGTGCATGTGTCTGTGTGTGCATGTGTGTGTGTGTGTGTGCATGTAGGTGCTTATGTTGTTTATGAGTGAATGTGGGTAAGTCTGTGACTGCCTGTGTGTGTGTGTGAGTATGAGTGTGTGTGTGTGTCTGTATGTGTGTGTGTGTGTGTGTGAGAGAGTATGAGTGTGTGTGTGTGAGAGAGAGTATGAGTGTGTGTGTCTGTGTGTGTGTGTGAGAGTATGAGTGTGTGTGTGTGTGTGTGTTTGTGTGTGTGAGAGTGTGTGTGTGTGTGTCTGTGTCTGTGTGTGTGAGTATGAGTGTGTCTGTGTCTGTGTGTGTGTGAGTGTGAGTATAAGTGTGTGTGTGTGTGAGTGTGAGTATAAGTGTGTGTGTGTGTGTCCTCCAGCAGTACTGCATGTCTCTTGTGTCCTGCAGGTCGAAGCGCTCGAAGATGTCCATCGATAAGTCCACGGAGACAGACCACGGATACGTCTCGCTGGATGGACGAATCACCAGCAAGAGTAGCGAGGAGGGCCTGCAGCTCAACCCCGACACACACACACACTCACGCACACACACACACTCACACACACACACACACCCCGAGCTGCTGCACCCAGACGAACCCTGCTGGGGCACCCTGGGACCCCGAAACAACCTTCTCCTGCCGCCACTCAGCAAGGTAACACACACACACACACACACGCTCACACACACACGTGCGCTCACTCGCTCACACACACACGCACACACACACATGCTCACACACACACATACACACTCCCTTCCCCTTGTTCGATCCCAAACTGATGCTGTCAGTACCTAATGAATCCCAGTGGTACACTGACCTGTGTGTGTCGGTGTGTGTGTGTGTGTCGGGGTGTCTGTGTGTCGGTGTGTATGTCGGGGTGTGTGTGTGTGTGTGTGTCGGTGTGTGTGTGCGCGCGCGTGTGTGTGTCGGTGTGTGTGTGTGTGTGTGCGTGCATGCGTGTGTGTTTGTGCATGTGCAGTGTGTTCCGGAGTCGCTGCTCCCTCGTGAGGCGGAGAACATCTCAGACGAGGCGTCCAGCGAAGAGGATCCAGAACATTCCTACAGCACCCTCCGCAGGGGAGTGGAGAGACTGACCAGCGAGTGCTCACTCCGCCACCGCAAGACACACTCCTTCAAGAAACACTACAACCCTGAGGTACACACACACACACACCAGTGTTTCCTCTAGGATCTTGCCTGTCCGCCCCCCCCCCCATTTGATTTGGTTAAAAAGTCACAGGTTAGGTTATTGGTTATTATTGTAATGATGCTATTCATAAATAATGAGCTGTAAAGTTAACTCAGACTTTAACAAAAACAATTTTTTAAAGGATATCGACTAATTATCGTTATCATCAAAATCACAAAAAATATCGAGATATTATTTTTTTGTCCATATCGCCCACCCCTACAGCCTCCCTTATAACATCAAATCTGCACCATCAGTGGCTGTTTTCAAATCTAAAGACCCACTTATATACAGTTGCCTTCCTTAAATAGTGAATGATTCCACTCATGTCTCTGCTAATTTATTATCATTATTTATTATTATCATTGCTGTTTGTTTATTTTGTCTTGGGTACTGTACTGTATACTTTTTTGTTTTGTTTGTTTGTTTGTCTGTAAAGCACGTTGTGCTCTGTGTTTGAAAAGTGCTATATAAATAAATAAATATTATTATTATTATTATTATTATTATTGTGTGTGTGTGTAGGAGCAGAAGCAGTCGGGGACGAGCTGCAGCTCGCGGTGTTCCAGCCTGCGCACGGCGGACTCGGAGAGCACGCGGCACGAGTCGGAGACGGAGGATGTGCTGTGGGAGGACTTCCTGCACTGTGCTGAGTGCCGCTCCTCCTGCAGCAGCGAGACCGAGCCAGAGGGGGGCGCCCTCAACAACGCCAGCAGCACCAAGAAGGAGTACAGGGACGACCCCTTCCACCAGGTGGGTGTGGAGGTGTGTGTGTGTGTGTGTGGCGGTGGATATGCGTGTGCGTGTGTGTGTTTGTGGCGGTGGATATGCTTTTGTGTGTGAGTGTGTGTGTGTGTGTGTGTGGCGGTGGATATGCTTTTGTGTGTGTGTGTGTGTGTGGCGGTGGATATGCGTGTGTGTGTGTGTGGTGGTGGATATGCTTGTGTCTGCATTCTGCACGTGTGTATATTCTTGTATCTTTGTGTGTGTATGCTTGTATCTAAGTGTGTCTGTGTGTGTATGCTTGTGTATGTGTGTATGCTTGTATCTAAGTGTGTCTGTGATGCTGGTGTATGTGTGTGTGACAGACAGAGTGCTTGTATGTTTATTTCTGTGTAGCGAGTGTGTGTGTGTGTGTGTGTATGTATGTTTCTGTGTAGAGAGTGTTAGTGTGTGTGTATATGTTTGTTTCTGTGTAGAGTGTGTTAGTGTGTGTATGTATGTTTGTTTCTGTGTAGAGTGTGTGTGTGTGTGTGTGTGTGTGTGTTTGTTTCTGTGTAGCGACTGTGTGTGTGTTTGAGTCAGGGCAGGTTAGACTCCAGTTGATGATGGATGAGTGACTTGTGTTTACTTCCATAAATAACCCCGACCTTTGACCATGCATAGCGACTGTCTGTCTGTCTGTCTGTCTGTCTGTGTGTGTGCGTGCATCTGTCTGTATGTCTGTGTGTGTGCGTATGTCTGTGTGTGTGCGTATGTCTGTGTGTGTGTGTGTCTTTTTCACCCAGACAGGCTATTATAATAACCTCTTGAAATAGCAACTGTGTTTGTGTGTCCTCTGGAAATAGCGTTTATCAGAGGTGTGTATGAGAGATGCCTCTGTGTGTGTGTGTGTGTGTGTGTGTGTGTATGAATGAGTGACACCTCAGTTGTGGTGTGTGTGTGTGTGTGAGAGACGATTGTGTGTGTGAGTGTGTGTGTGTGTATGAGTGACACCTCAGTTGTGGTGTGTGTGTACAGTATGAGAGACGTTTGTGTGTGTGTGTGTGTGTGTTATTAGCCTCAGTGAAGGAATTTCAGTGTTTCAGTGTAATTCTGATAATCATTTGTGACCCTGCAAGGCGAAACCAGTCGTTTTGGTAAAATTTCCAAAATTAAGTTAATGTGCTCACATTAACGCCATTGACTAAGCTTTCCAACGATATGTATATCGAGGGTATTGTAAAAAGTATCGCTAAGATAACCACAGCCAAAGTTGGCATGGTTCTCACAATGTCTCTGTCACAATACACCAGAAGAGGAGAAAATCCCCTTTTTAAGTAAATTGTCACATGAGGGCACAGCTATTATTAGCCTTACGGTAGCGTAACTTTGAAGCGGATGACTGACTATGTCCAGTTTTATCAACCGAGTGAGTATGTTTTTCTGCCCCCTAGTTAATACCAGGGATGGTCATAAGGTGTCACTATAGAATATAATTAATGTATTTCGGGGGAAGTAAGGGGAGAAGAAGTTCTATGTACACAGATTATGTAGGCTATAGGCCCACTTTTAAAATGTGCTACTGCTACGTCAATGGAAAACTTCTCCTGGTCCGTAAAATGGCACCAGGATATTACTAAAAGTTCGTGCTTTTGACCGTTCGTGCCCTGAAAGGCAAGTCTTTCACATTCATATTCGGTTACATCTGCCAAGAACGATAGAGAGCTTACACATTGAGTAATGAGTAGGCTACATTTTATCTCTACCGTAAAACCTTATAGCGGCGTGGACAAATGGAATGACTGCTAATGTGTTGAATCTTCACCTAAAAGGTGGGGTTTAACAGTCAAAGCGTATGTTTATCTGTGAATTTTGTTCACAATATGAAAGTGTAGACTGTATATGCAAAAGCGTAAAATTCGACATTTTAACCCATACGTTTGTTTATCGTGGATTTTCTCAAAATAGCACTGTCATAGGAAGGCGACTGGTTTAAGCCTTGCAGGATCACATTTGTGCATTTGTGTGAGTTTGTGTGTGTGTGTGTCATGTGTTGGTGTGTGTGTGTGTTTGTCATGTTTTGTGTGTGTTTGTGTGTGTCATGTTTTGGTGTGTGTGTGTGTGTGTGTTTGTGTGTGTCATGTTTTGGTGTGTGTTTCTGTCATGTGTTGGTGTGTGTGTGTATGAGGGTGACTGTTTGGTGTGTTAGAGGTCAGAGACGGTGTGTGATGTGAGTGATGAGGGCGCGTGTGTGTGTGTACGTGTTGCTGTTTATTACTGTTGCTAATGTGAACCAGTGTCAAGCTCGTTTACAAGTGTTTGGGTAAGGTGTGTGTGCTTGAGAGGTGTGCTGTGAGTTATGAAGTGTGTGTGTGTGTGAATTGTAGAATTTCTGGAATTTTTAAAAAGTAAATTCAAGACATTTAGTCCAAATCATGGAATAACGTTCTTCTTAACGCATGTGAATTCATATGCATCCCATAATGCTGTGTGTGTGTGTGTGTGTGAATTCATATGCATCCCATAATGCTGTGTGTGTGTGTGAATTCATATGCATCCCATAATGCTGTGTGTGTGTGTGAGTTCATATGCGTCCCATAATGCTGTCTGTGTGTGTGTGAATTCATATGCATCCCATAATGCTGTGTGTGTGTGTGAATTCATATGCATCCCATAATGCTGTGTGTGTGTGTGTGTGTGTGTGAATTCATACGCGTCCCAAAATGCTGTCTGTGTGTGTGTGTGTGAGTGAGTTCATATGCGTCCCATAATGCTGTCTGTGTGTGTGTGTGAATTCATATGCATCCCATAATGCTGTCCATGTGAATTCATATGCATCCCATAATGCTGTCTCTGTGTGTGTGTGTGAATTCATATGCATCCCATAATGCTGTGTGTGTGTGTGTGAACTCATATGCATCCCATAATGCTGTGTGTGTGAATTCATAACGTCGGATAATGCTGTGTGTGTGAATTCATATGCGTCCTATAGTGCTGTGTGTGTATAGTGTGTTTCTGATAAGTGTGTGTGTGTGTGTGCGCTGCAGGGGCACGTGCCATGGCTCCACTCCACCAACCCCGGGTTGGAGCGCGTTAGCGCCATCGTGTGGGAGGGCAACGAGTGCAAGAAAGCAGACATGTCCGTCCTGGAGATCAGTGGCATGATCATGAACCGGGTAACACATATAACACACGCACACATAACGCGCACACACACAACGCGCACACACACACACACACACACACACACAACACGCACACCCACAACACAACACACACACCCACACGCGCACACACACACACACACAACGCGCACACACACACACACACACACAACGCGCAACACGACACCCACAACAGCACACCTGGCGCACACACACAACACGCACACAACAATAATAACACCTGGCGCGCACACACCCGTCCTGGACGTCATGAACCGGGTAACACATAACACAACACGCACACACATATAACACATACACACAAACACACACACACACGTCCGGCCCTGGAGATCAAGGAACCGGCAAATTACATAACACATAATAACACAACACGCACACAACATCATTACCACATACCACACACACAAACCACACACTAACACAAACACACATAACACACACACGTCAGTCCTGGAGATCAGTGGCATGATCATAAACTGGGTAACAACACACACACACACACACACGTTTATTTCTCTGTATTAACACACACACATGTATTGGCCCCCAGGTAAACCTGCAGACTCCGAGCATCGGGTACCAGATGTTTGGGAACCTGGTTGCCGTGGCGCTGGGCTTGACGCCGTTTGCGTATCGGCTGTGCCAGTGCCGCGAGCTGGACTTCGGCCACCAACCTGACTAGGCGAAGCCAGGTCCGCCCGCCCGGCTCCAACGATTTGCACCGTCATCACCATGGTGACGCTCAGTCTGGTGGTGCGCGCCTGTCTCACCTGGCTCTTCTTCTTCCTGCTCAGCGTCGCCGAGCGCACCTACAAGCAGGTGAGGACCGCACACACGAGGCTGTGTGTAATCTGTGTGTGTGTGTTTCCCAGAGACTGTGTGTAATCTGTGTGTGTGTGTGTTTTGCAGAGGCTGCTCTTTGCGAAGCTCTTTGGTCACCTGACGTCCGCGCGTCGGGCCAGAAAGTCTGAGGTTCCACACTTCCGCCTCAAGAAGGTCCAGAACATCAAGATGTGGCTCTCCCTCCGCTCCTACCTCAAGGTGTGTGTGTGTGTGTGTACGCTAGGTCATGTGTGTGAAAAGGAGGCTTTGGTGGTAGACCTGCTGTCGTCCTTCATTCACATACAGTGTCAATTAGAATTTGAGCTGCTTTGATAACGATCCTGATGGTAAATGATGATATCATTGTGCTGCTGCGCCCATGGTGTTCCTTGATTACTACGCTGGAATGAGAGTAGAGTTCCATGTCAAATCAGCCTAGAAAATCGCCACGTTTCATTTTCCGTTGGTCTAATTACACTTTCCTAACCCCGAGGGAGACAAGTTTTAAATAGAAAATTACCGAAATCTTAGTCACTTTTAAGCGTGATGCTAAAGGCTTGAGATGCTAATGGTCTAATCCAGTTCAATGATCTATGCTAGGCTGGAGCTAAAAGTGGTGTCGGGACTGAAATAAAGGCAGGGAAGGTAACATTTCTCAGTATAAATGACCAAAATCTGTGATAACAAAACACTTTGCAAATCACATTCATCTACTGAAACGGAAACCCCATGGAGTTTGTTTTGTATGCTAGGCTACTTATCCCCAACTAGCACGAAGTACAGAGCTACACTAACACACCAGCGACGCACAACAACAACAACAACGCTTACACTCTACACTGCGATAGTTTAGGTGAGCTATAGTTAAAACAGGAAACCATATGTGCGAGGGTATTAGCATAGATTCAACGAGATACATGAATCTAGCTAGTTGTATACGCGTCGTAGGGTATTCAACGCAGATACATGAATCTGGCTTAATGATATCGTCGAGGGTATTCAACGCAGATACATGAATCTAGCTAGTGGTATGTTTTCAAGTGCAAGACTGAAATGAGCGTTGTGAGTAGGCTTCATGAAAGCGTAGCGGCTTGAGGTGGCGAAAGTAGGCTTCATGGCGCAAGAGCGGCCAGCAGTGATTTAGGGGAAACGGTAAGTATTGGGGGGTGGTATCGGGGAATTTTTATGAGTACGAGTACCATATGGGCCCAGTATCAGCCCGATCCCAGTATCGGGCCATCACTACACACATGGCTTTATTACACACACATACACGTTTTATCACAGAGGGCTGAGCAGGTAAACAACTCGTATTCAACAGTTCATGGCAACTTTTCCTAGTTTGTTTGAGTGCGTGATCTTTTGAGTCACTTTGGACAAGAGTGTCAGCTTCATGTAAATTAATTGACTGACTGTTTTAGGGCGCATTCATTAGACCGTTTGGACCAGACCTGATGGTTGAAGTGGTATTTCAGTCAGTCACGTTAGTCGGATCATTATATGCTCCAAGACCAAAGTCAGCGCCCAATTCACTTCTACTGTAGCCGAAGTCATGAGCAACAGGCAGATGTAAGGCATAGTGTGCGAGAAATCACCGATTTATTCAGTGGCCAATAGTTTAGCCAATGCTTAAGTCTCGTTCACTGACTCTGCTTTGGCAGCAATCAGAAGCATCTTCCCTCTTTTCCTCTCACTAGGTGGCTGCTCCCTCTAAGCTCTTAAAGGGGCCACACCAATTTTACAAAGGTCTCTACAGTAGAGTCACGTTGGATCATGTTTTGTTGCCTTATCAGATTTTACTGAGAGACAGTGTAAAATAGTCTAGTTAATATTTTGTTTAATTAAGATATGGGGCCCCAGTTTTGGCGCGACTGGCTGGGGCACCTGCACCGTACGCTGGCGACCCAGGTTCGATTCCCGCCCCGTGGTCCTTTCCGGACTACACCCTGACTCTCTCAGCCACTCACTTCCTGTCTCCACTGTCCCATCATTAATGGTGGTATAAACAAAATATACTTAAAAAAAAAAAAAGATAGACACATTGCCAATGTGGAGGCTTGTTTTAGACAGAATTGTTTGTTTATTTTTTTGTTTGAAATAGCCTGCTATTATATATTTTATTTGATACTCATTATTTATATTTATAAATAAAGCTTAAAGCTTATTGTAATAAGAAATATCCGTATGGGCAAGTACAAATGTAAATACTGGTACTCATATAGGCCTTAGTCAGAGACCTCCTGGGAACACTGGTGGCTGCTGGAAGTGCTGTTGGTGATGGCCAGTAGGGGGCAGTCTTCCCTCTGGTCACAGAACAAGCCCAATGCAAAGAGTGTATGATCATCAGCTGCGTGCATCATGCTAATCATCAACTGTGTGTGTGTGTGCTAATCATCAACTGTGTGTGTGTGTGTGTGTGTGTGCGCTGATCATCAACTGTGTGTGTGTGTGTTGATCATCAACTGTGTGTATGTGTGTGTGTGTTGATCATCAACTGTGTGTGTGTGTGTGTGTGCTAATCATCAACTGTGTGTGTGTGTGTGCTAATCATCAACTGTGTGTGTGTGCTGATCATCAACTGTGTGTGTGTGCTGATCATCAACTCTGTGTGTGTGTGTGTGTGCTGATCATCAACTGTGTGTGTGTGTGTGTGTGCTGATCATCAACTGTGTGTGTGTGTGTGTGTGTGCTGATCATCAACTGTGTGTATGTGTGTATGTGCTGATCATCAACTGTGTGTGTTGTGTGTGTGTGTGCTAATCATCAACTGTGTGTGTGTGCTGATCATCAACTCTGTGTGTGTGTGTGTGCTGATCATCAACTGTGTGTGTGTGTGTGTGTTGATCATCAACTGTGTGTGTGTGTGTGTGTGTTGATCATCAACTGTGTGTGTGTGTGTGTGTGTGTGTGTTGATCATCAACTGTGTGTGTGTGTGTGTGTGCTAATCATCAACTGTGTGTGTGTGCTGATCATCAACTGTGTGTGTGTGTGTGTGCTAATCATCAACTGTGTGTGTGTGCTGATCATCAACTCTGTGTGTGTGTGTGTGTGTTGATCATCAACTGTGTGTGTGTGTGTGTGCTGATCATCAACTGTGTGTGTGTGTGTGTGTTGATCATCAACTGTGTGTGTGTGTGCTAATCATCAACTGTGTGTGTGCGCTGATCATCAACTGTGTGTGTGTGTGTGTTGATCATCAACTGTATTGTATATTATTATTATTATTGTGTAATTTGATCATCAACTGTGTGTGTGTGTGTGTGCTAATCATCAACTGTGTGTGTGTGCTGATCATCAACTGTGTGTGTGTGCTGATCATCAACTCTGTGTGTGTGTGTGTGTGTGTGTGTGTGTGTGCTGATCATCAACTCTGTGTGTGTGTGTGTGCTAATCATCAACTGTGTGTGTGTGCTGATCATCAACTCTGTGTGTGTGTGTGTGTGTGTGTGTGTTGATCATCAACTGTGTGTGTGTGTGTGTGTGTGTGTGTGTGTGTTATTGTGTGTGTGTGTGTGTGATCATCAACTGTGTGTGTGTGTGTGTGTGTGCTGATCATCAACTGTGTGTGTGTGTTGATCATGTGTGTGTGTGCTAATCATCAACTGTGTGTGTGTGTGCTGATCATCAACTGTGTGTGTGTGTGTGTTGATCATCAACTGTGTGTATGTGTGTGTGTGTGTGTTGATCATCAACTGTGTGTGTGTGTGTGTGCTAATCATCAACTGTGTGTGTGTGCTGATCATCAACTGTGTGTGTGTGCTGATCATCAACTCTGTGTGTGTGTGTGTGTGTGCTGATCATCAACTGTGTGTATGTGTGTATGTGTGTGTGTGTGTGTGTGTGTGTGTGTGCTTATCATCAACTGTGTGTGTGTGCTGATCATCAACTCTGTGTGTGTGTGCTGATCATCAACTGTGTGTGTGTGTGTGTTGATCATCAACTGTGTGTGTGTGTGTGTGTGACCATCAATCAACTGTGTATTATTATTGATCATCAACTCTGTGTGTGTGTGTGATCATCAACTGATCATTTGCATCAACTCTGTGTGTGTGTGTGTGTGTGTGTGTGTGTGTGTGTGTGTGTGTGTGTACTTTGATCATCTTAACTGTGTGTGTGTGTGTGCTAATCATCAACTGTGTGTGTGTGCTGATCATCAACTCTGTGTGTGTGTGTGTGTGTGTGTGTGTGTGTTTGATCATCAACTGTGTGTGTGTGTGTGTGTGCTGATCATCAACTGTGTGTGTGTGTTGATCATCAACTGTGTGTGTGTGTGTGTGCTAATCATCAACTGTGTGTGTGTGTTGATCATCAACTGTGTGTGTGTGTGTGTGCTTGATCATCAACTGTGTGTATGTGTGTGTGTGTGTGTTGATCATCAACTGTGTGTGTGTGTTGATCATCAACTGTGTGTGTGTGCTGATCATCAACTCTGTGTGTGTGTGTGTGTGCTGATCATCAACTGTGTGTGTATGTGTATATGTATAAATTGTGCTGATCATCAACTGTGTGTGTGTGCTAATCATCAACATCAACTGTGTGTGCTGATCATCAACTCTGTGTGTGTGTGTGTTGATCATCAACTGTGTGTGTGTGTGTGTTGATCATCAACTGTGTGTGTGTGTGTGTTGATCATCAACTGTGTGTATGTGTGTGTGTGCTGATCATCAACTGTGTGTGTGTGTGTGTGCTAATCATCAACTGTGTGTGTGTGCTGATCATCAACTCTGTGTGTGTGTGTGCTGATCATCAACTGTGTGTGTGTGTTGATCATCAACTGTGTGTGTGTGTGTGTGTGACTAGATCATCTGTGTGTGTATTGTGTGTGTATTTGATCATCAAATTCAGGTAATGCTAATCATCAACTATTGTGTGTGCTGATCATCAACTCTGTGTGTGTGTGTGTGCTAATCATCAACTGTGTGTGTGTGCTGATCATCAACTGTGTGTATGTGTGTGTGTGTGTGTTGATCATCAACTGTGTGTGTGTGTCTGTGCTAATCATCAACTGTGTTGTGTGTGCTGATCATCAACTCTATTATTGTTATTGCTGATCATCAACTGTGTGTGTATGTGTGTGTGTGTGTGTTGATCAACAACTGTGTGTGTGTGTGTGCTAATCATCAACTGTGTGTGTGTGCTGATCATCAACTCTGTGTGTGTGTGTGTGCTAATCATCAACTCGTGTGTGTGTGTGTGTGTGTGTGTGTGTGTGTGTGTGTGTTGATCATCAACTGTGTGTGTGTGTGTGTGCTAATCATCAACTGTGTGTGTGTGTGTGTGCTAATCATCAACTCTGTGTGTGTGTGTGCTGATCATCAACTGTGTGTGTTGTGTGTGTGTGCTGATCATCAACTGTGTGTGTGTGTTCCAGAGGCGCGGTCCTCAGAGGTCGGTGGATGTGATAGTCTCATCAGCCTTCTTACTCACCCTCTCTGTGGTGGTTATCTGCTGTGCACAGGTACACACACACCTTACTCCCCCACACACACACACCTCTTACTCCCACACACTATTGCACACACACCTTTCCCACCACCATACACTCACCTTACACACCACTCCCCACACCGCATATCCCAAGCACACACACTCCCACACTCACCTTACTCCCACCCACCCACACACACACCTTACTTACACACACACACCTTACACACTCCCACACGCAAACACCTTACACACTCCCACACACACACCTTACACACTCCCACACACACACACACACCTTACACACACACACACACACCTTGCCTTACCTTACTGTGTGTGTGTGTGTGTGTGTGTGCAGCTGCTGCATGTGCACGAGACGTTCCTGGACTGCCACTATAACTGGGAGCTGGTGATCTGGTGCTCCTCTCTCTCTCTGTTTCTGCTCCGCTTCATCACGCTGGGCTCCGAGACCAGCAAGAAGTACAGCAACACCTCCATCCTACTGACCGAACAGGTACACACACACACACACACCTCCATCCTGCTGACCGAACAGGTACGTACACACACGTTACACACACACACACACACACACCTCCATCCTGCTGACCGAACAGGTACACACACACACAAACTAGACCTATTTCCACAATACAGTTTATTAAGCGTCATCAGCACCAGCAGGTTGTTTAGGATTAGCTTTGCACAAGCAGCGGAGATGAACTGCTGCGCACACATTGCCAACAAACTCTAGCCTACATAATGCTACACAAACTAGCCTAGCCTACATAATGCTACACACAAACTAGCCTAGCCTACATAATGCTACACAAACTAGCCTAGCCTACATAATGCTACACACCGACTCTAGCCTACATAATGCTACACAAACTAGCCTAGCCTACATAATGCTACACACCGTCTACACAGCATAATAGCCTACAAAATAGCTATAAGCCTGCAGACACAGTCTCTAGCCTACATAATGCTACACACAGACTCTAGCCTACATAATGCTACACACAGACTCTAGTCTACATAATGCTATATAGACTAGCCCTATACACAGACTCTAGCCTACCATAATCTGCACACAGACTCTGGTCTATAATGCTATGACTCTATATAGACTCTAGCCTACAGTCAAGGCAAAAGCCAAATATCCAACAACCCTGTCTGTCCTCTTTACTAATAGCCTAGATCAGGGGTCCTTCAGGGGTCTTCAACCCCCGGGCCGTGGGCTGGACCTAACCGGTCCGCAAAAAAAAACTGACAAACTGAACCACTCGTGGGTAGGCTAGAAGCAACAATATTTAAAACAATGAATGAAGTGGATTCCTGTAATGTTCATGAAAACAGCATAGTGATTGGATAGCCTAATTCACTGCACGAAAAAAAAATGGAAATGGCCTAACAGTAGCTTATATCGTAGCAAATAGCCTATGGCGATGGCCACATTTATTTCACTCGTCTCACTGGAGTCCGCTCAGCTCACCGTGTTTTACTGGACACATCGTCAAATGCCAATTAAGGGGACATCGCCCAACCCTACTCTCCAGTTAAATATAATACCTCCATGGGACATACACACACACACAAAGCAACACCTCCATCCTGTTGACCGAATAGGTACACACGTGCACACACACACGTGCACACACCTCCATCCTGCTGACCTAAAAGGTGTGTGTGTGTGTGTGTGTGTGTGTGTGTGTGTGTCCTCAGATCAATCTGTACCTGAAGATGGAGAAGAAACCAAACAAGAAGGAGGAGCTGACGCTGGTCAACAATGTGCTCAAGCTGGCCACCAAACTACTCAAGGTCAGTTGTACTAACTATACTACACTCAGATAGCACACTACCCTCATATACACGCTACACTCAAATAACACGCTACACTCAAATAGCACACTACCCTCATATACACACTACACTCAGATAGCACACTACCCTCATATACACGCTACACTCAAATAACACGCTACACTCAGATAGCACACTACGCTCAGATAGCACACTACCCTCAGATAGCACACTACCCTCAGATAGCACACTACCCTCAGATAGCACACCCTCAATAGCGCACTACACTCAGATAGCACTCTATACTCACATAGCATATCCTCATATACACACTACACTCAGATAGCATATCCTCATATAAGTATAAGTATATATACTCTTTTGATCCCGTGAGGGAAATTTGGTCTCTGCATTTATCCCAATCCATGAATTAGTGAAACACACTCAGCACACAGTGAACACACAGTGAGGTGAAGCACACACTAATCCCGGCGAAAGTGAGCTGCCTGCTACAACAGCGACGCCGGGGAGCAGTGAGGGGTTAGGTGCCTTGCTCAAGGGCACTTCAGCCGTTCCCCACTGGTCGGGCTCGAACCGGCAACCCTCCGGTTACAGGTCCAGAGTGCTAACCAGTGGGCCACGGCTGCCCCATAGTATACACACTACACTCACATAGCATATCCTCAATAGCACACTACACTTAGTTACATAACATTTCCTCATATAGTACACTATACTTAGTCACATAACAAAAAAAGTAATCTGACTGATTTAGTCCGAGTTAGATTACAAGTTACTTTATTAGTTACATTCAACAGCTGCCGACAACACCCCCGCCGCCTCAACATAAAAATGACAACCGGTTTTGCCAACACTCACTTTGTTGGAAGTGTATTTTAACAGTAACGTGAAACATTACAACTTACAAAAAGTAATTTTAGGGAGGTATCCCGAAGGCGCACCCATGCACATCTCTCCTCACTCAATTGCTGTTTACGTTTGTGTCGCTGCGTGGTGTTACACGCATGTTGTCCTCATGCCCGAAAAGAGTTACTGGCATCACTGCTTATAGCACACTATATCCGCTGAATGTCAGTTAGGGCACTTATAGCACACTATACTCTGCTGAAGGGCAGTTAGGGTACTTATAGCACACTATACTCCGCTGAATGTCAGTTAGGGTACTACACTTATAGCACTATACTCCGCTGAAGGGCAGTTAGGGTACTACGCTGCACACTATACTCTACTGAAGAGCAGATAGGGTACTACACTTATAGCACTATACTCTGCTGAAGGGCAGTTAGGGTACTTATAGCAAACTATACTCCGCTGAAGGTCAGTTAGGGTACTACGCTGCACACTATACTCTGCTGAAGGGCAGTTAGGGTACACTTATAGCACTATACTCTGCACACCATACTCAGACAGCTTACGGTATCAAGGTTTGGCGTTTTTCAGTTAGCATACTGCAGCAGAGACTTTCTAATGAGGAGACACAGCACTCAAAAAATCCTCCATAGAATGCATATCACACCCCTTCCGCAGTAAAACATCGACATGTGAATACATTGAGCCAATCATGTGGTGTGATCTCGCCGCTGGAGCAAGATTGGTGTCGTGAAGCCTTTCTGCCGAAATAGATGCCCGATAAGTGCCCAAAAAGCGTTGCAATATGGCCGCTGAGTGGAGGGACTTGCCTAAAAGGACTTTGACTGCAGTCACTGAAAATACATCTCTGTACAACACACACACACACACACTCACTGTCTCTCTCTCTCTCTCTCTCAGGAGTTGGACGCCCCGTTCCGGCTGTACGGTCTGACGATGAACCCCCTGCTCTACAGTATCACTCAGGTGGTCATCCTGTCCGCTGTGTCCGGGGTCATCAGCGACCTGCTGGGCTTCAACCTGAAGGTAACACACACACACACACAGTACAAACTCAGATTAACACTCAGCACACGTGCACACACACACAACAAACTCAGATTAACTCCCGGCATTATACAAACATCTGGTGCCGAGTTCCGTTTCTGCTGTTCACATTTAAAAACCAGTGCACCTCTCCTGAGTTGTGTGACTAATGTGTGTGTGTGTGTGTGCGTGCGTGTCTGCGTGCGTGTCTCTGCAGCTCTGGAAGATCAAGTCGTGACAGTGAGCCTGCAGACCCCAGCGGCTCCTGCTATGGACAGTTCTCTCTCCTGACCACCTGGGGGCGAAGCTGCCTCTGGTCTGACCAGCCCCTGGGTTCCTGACATATCGATCGGAGTGCTCACATTTCACTTGTGCAATTCCCATATTTATTATTTACCCCTCAGTGTTCAGGCCCTCTGGGTTTAGCCGTGTGTGTTTTAAAGTGTCGTGTTAGCTAGAGCTTTGTGTTGCCATGGGCAACAGGAGAGACTGCAAGAAGACAAACAAACAACAAATGCTGACATTTGGAAAAGAAGGCAATTTTGTATACTGAAGTGTGTGTGTGTGTGTGTTTCATTTGTGCGACGGACAATGAGGAACGTTGTGTGCGGTGTGGCGTCCGCACGGACAGCGGTCTCAGGTGTGTCTAGGACACGCCCCTCCCCAGTGGGCCACGAGGCGTGTCTGCAGCTGGCGTCTCCCACGGCAACCACGGACTGATAGAGGGGAGGGAGCAGTACTACAGCCATCCTGAGGGAGGCGCTCTCTGAACGGGAATCTGCTCTCAAGGCTGCTCTGGGATTCTACAGTGTTACACTTGCTTTCTGTGTGTGTGTGTGTGTGTGCTGAAGCTGTCGGTCTGGTCACATCATGTTCAATGTTTTGGGAATGTATGTCATATGTACCATTATTGTATGGAGAGGGAGAGTGTGTGTGTGTGTGTAAGGTATAACTTACCACAGAGCAGAAATGGCTGCATCTTGATGGATCCTGACAGGGTTCCACAGACAAGGGTTTCTACAGAGACCAGATTCCACAAAGGGTTCCACAGACACAGGTTTCCATAGAGACTAGGTTCCATAGACAAAGGGTTTTCTAAAGAAAGGGTTCCACAAACAAAAGGTTCCACAGATAAAGACAGGATTCCGAACAAACTAGTTATTTTAACATTGTCTCGAACTGCTACCATCTAATGCAGTTACTTCAGAAATATCTGATAAAGTATTGGCAATAAGCTATTTCCATGATCATGTTCTGCTTGTCTGGCTTACATGGTCTTCCATCCATACATGACTGTGCACCACACTTAGTGAATCACTATTTAAAAGCAAAACTGGTGAAAGGAACACTGATAACTCGGCAATAACATTCAGGCGATCACAGCTAAGTGGAGTCACTTACCACTTAACCAGCCAGAGCACCAACTTTGGTACCATGAGGAGTTCTCTTATTCAGTTGTGAACAACCGGAATGCTGCAGACGCTCGTCTCTCAGGAAACAAGCCCCGCTGCTAGGGAAGTGACATCACATCTCTTCACCGCTGCTAGGGAAGTGACATCACATTTGTGCCTGCCACGGCAGCTAGGACACCATGTGACCGGAACCCCTATGTGCGCGTCTGTGGAACCTGCTTTAGAGTGTGTGTGTGTGTGTATGTATATATACACTGCTCAAATAAATTAAGGGAACACTTACAGTTTTTCACAATTGCTGAAACACATTTTTTGAAAGCTTCCACCCTTTTCTCCATTCTCAAACTACAATCACAGAATGTCTGACTGTTGTTGCAAAATAAAACACTCGCCTCAAAAGTTTTACTTGTGCTCAGAACCAAACAGTGTCAGAGTACCGGTCCAGTGGATGATTGAAGAATTCCCTTAATTTTTTTGAGCAGTATATTATCACCTCTGCGCGTGTACACTTCAAAAAAGCATAGAGTGTGTGTACATGTGTGTTAATGTGTGTGTGTGAGAGACTGAGCGGAACACTTGTGAACACGTGCACTTCAAAAACAAAAGCAAACTGTTATAAAAGCCACCAGATCTGCACACCAAGCAGAACACACACACACACACCAAGCAAAACGTACACACGCACACACCAAGCAGAACACACACACACACGCATCCAGACCCCATGCAGCTGACATCCACCGTCTGGCGCAATAAGAGCAGCGACCAGACGTGTGTGTGTGTCCCATATTTCAGTGTCCAGACACGTGTGTGTGTGTGTGTGTGCAACTGGACGTGTGTGTGTCCCATATTTCAGCAACTGGACGTGTGTGTGCCCCATATTTCAGCGGACGCGGACGTCTCTCTGAGGTTCCTGCATTGTTTGGCGCAAGACAGTCTGAAGATGACCAAAGTTCTCCTGTTCTGGTTCCCATCTCTGTCTCCGTTTGCTTTATTCAGGCTGGAAATGAATGTATTACTGCCAGCTTCACAAACGTATTTTGAAATGCTTTAAAGAGTTGTTCCCGATTACTGCGGTGTAGTGCTGTTTTTGTGGAAATGCAAAGTTGTGTGAAATCATCTCCCTCGTCTAACCTGGACTGATGACTACAGCTGATGTGGGGGGGTCTTAAAATAAAGGGTTGTCATGTCAACTAACAAATCAGTTACTGATCAGTAAAAACAGACAGGGACACTGCTGTCACTAAAACTAAATCGACTAAAAGCTTCTATACTCTTTGATAAAAGGGGCTGGTGGTTGAAGGTTTACATTATACTTCACACACTCACACAATTCCTATGAACAAGATTATACTTCACACACACACACACACACACACACACACAATTCCTATGAACAAGATCACCTTCAGCATGAGAAACAGACTCAGAGATGCTTAGTATTGAACTATCCTGTTACATGGGAGCCTGAGAGATGCTTAGTATTGAACGATCCTGTTACATGGGAGCCTATGAGAGATGCTTAGTATTGAACGATCCGGTTACATGGGAGCCTATGAGAGATGCTTAGTATTGAACGATCCTGTTATATGGGAGCCTACAGGGTTCTCAAGTCTCACGCGCAATTCAACAGGGTCACACGCCATACAGCAGATCACACGCCATACCTTGCATTTCTCACGCAGAAATATTACTAAGGATGTCAAGGTATCTGCATAATTATTAGAGGAGGCGCAGGGATACGAGAGGATTTCTCGCAGGGTTCAGAAGTAGCGCACCACTCACCAGCCAAATCAAATAAATAAATAGCCACCCGACATCCAATCAAAAAATAGTATTCATTGTATCCGGGTAAAATTCTAAAATAGGTAGGCTAATCCCCTCCCTGCAACCATAAGCTTGTGCGCAAACTAGGGTGACCAATAAGAATGGGTGGAATTGTCGTGGGTTTTATGTGGTTTCATGAAAAGATATTCTGTAGTTTTATCAAAAGATGTTCTGTACATTGGGAAAACTGTCTGAGGGTGATGTGGTAAAACAGCAGGGGATAAGTTTAGCCAAAGGCATGCAGCTACATAATTACATATAAGGGCATAGAGGCCTGGTCAGCCTCAGCGTCTGTTCAGGCAAGGTCAGAGGTCATTTGCAGAAATATAGAATGAACGCCTAAGCACATATGTATTACCAAAAGAGGTAAGGAAGACATAGGAGCTCTGTTCTATTCTGAGTTAAACAAAACAAATGATGCTACTGAAAAAGGGGTATATAAGCTGTGTAAAGACAGGATGCTGGTAGCTGGCCTCATGAACCTATGCTCTGTATTGGATTAAAGCTACACCTTCTGCCGTATCCTGTTGCTTTGTCACAATTCTTCTGAGTTTGGATCAGTTAATTATAATTCGACACCACAGAATTCGGGACAGAAGGGGTTGTTACACATGTCCTATAAGATACCGTATTTTCCGGACAAAGTTGCTCCAGAGCATAAGTCGTATCAGTCAAAAAATTTGTCATGAAGGAGAAAAACCATATATAAGTCGCACCGGACTATTTAGAAATTTATTTCACGAAATCCAAGACCAAGAACAGATTTAGGGCTCTATTTTAATGGTCTAAAACAGGAGTGTCTTTGCGCAAAACGCAAGTTGCTTTGTCGGCAGATCTTGGGCGCTGTTACTATTTTACCGGCGGGATATATGACTGTTGCGCCCGACACAAATCTAAAATGGGGTGGTCTGAAGAAGCTACATTAATCATGGGTGTGGTTTGGGCGTAATGTGCAATAAACCAATCAGAGCGTCATCTCACATTCCCTTTAACAACAGGCACGCTTGTTCCATACCTGAATGCTATTACGATGGCGGATTTGCCAGGTGCAGCCAGGAGCGTTCACAGCGCTATAATCACTGTTCAGCTGGGAACAGTTAGCTATTGATTTTTCCTCTTGACAAAATGTAATACAGAATTGTCACAAAGACATACTTTCCCATGTTTTGGGATCACTCTCGTTGAATCACGAGGTTATGAATGCATGGTGATATTTTTTCAATGTACAAAGTAATCTAACATTACCTCTCTATAGACAATGCATATCTTCTGTCAGATAATCTCTCCTCTCCCGTGCTGCTGCTGGGGCATTTGGGTTAAATGGCATCAGCATGCAGTTCAACATCACGTCTCCTTAAGTCCTCTAATATTTCCTAATTTATGTCATCAACACATCCGTGATTCGTGGAAATGTGTACGCTAGATTTATGCCTATTTTTTCACATCTTAATGGACACCACACTGATTTCTCTCGTGTGGTAATATGGGGACTGCGTTGTAGGCTATAGATGAGTGGAGCGAAGTGTGCGTTGCGCAGCACAGGCTGCCAAGCGCTCCTGCAGGTGTAAGCTACGGCTGTACCTTACCATCAGGCAACTCAACAACGAGAAACAGTTTCCAAGTTGACCTAACTTTCCAACTCTGCACAGTATCCCATTAACTGCATGACAGTAGGCTATTTACAATATTTTCTGTAAAGTAGAGTTTGCAAACATGTTATCATCAACTTAATGCACGCACAACATTTGTTTGAGCAGGAGAGAGAATAACAATGAATGGATGCAGCAACTACAAAAATTGTACCCATACTTGCTGCTTTCTTTTACTATCTATGGTTGCTGATTAACAGCAGATAATAAGCCGATTTACGCAAATTCACTAACTCAAGACTTCAAAACCATCATGGATATAAAACGTTTTTAGAAAACAACGAAAGGATGGAGGGAACATAGCAAAGCTTGGAGTTATTGCAGAAATATAGAATGAACGCCTAAGCACATATGTATTACCAAAAGAGGTAAGGAAGACATAGGAGCTCTGTTCTATTCTGAGTTAACAAAAACAAATGATGCTACTGAAAAAGGGGTACAACAAGGTATGGGCTACAACAAGGTAGGCAAAATTGTGGTGCTTGTCAAAACTTTAGCGCAGCTGGAATAATGCTTAGGCTGATGTTAAAGCGGATGCAATGTTTAAAGCCATACACAACGCTAAATTGGAACAAAACTAAAAGGTCACTTTAGCCTTTATAGGGCTGTATAAAGTTGTCCAAATTAATAGGTCGTAATTAGGCATGGTAAAGATATTGCATGTAGATGTTGTACTATATAGGCTACTAACTTTTTAGGTGACCAATGCACGAACAAAACCGGGAAATGGACAAATATTATCAAGGCTTTGAATGTTTCCATCTGTGCATGGGGGTGTCTGTAGATTGGTGTGCAACGCATTTATTCCTGCAGGCCTGTGGCCATGCATGCGCCTTTAAAATAGCATCTGAATTTGCGCCACAGACTTTAGACCAGGGAGTTCCTGGTCTGTGGCGGAATTGTTTTCTGAAACTGCAAAATGTCAACAGGGAACGTTTGCGCCGCAACACGCCCCGTCTTTTTGCTGAACTGCCCCGGTGGGCACAATTGAATTCCCTAATTTACAGACATGTACCTGTGGAGGGAAAATTCCAATATGCGCTGACTTCAAAATAGGAAAGACAAAAGTGCGAGTATACAAAATCAATTGCGCTGGAGTGCAAGATAGAGCCCTTAATCTTGAAAGTTATTCAACTACACAATAGCACACAGAACAACAGGGAAATTAAAATGTCATTTCCTGGTTGCACAGTTTGTTGTGATGTCTCCTTTCTACCAGATGTGGAATATTAACGATGACTAGACGTTTGTTTGCTTACCCTCGTTTGAACACATCTGACTTCTGCTACAATACTGAGTCATGCCACATGCAGAAGTTCTCTGACGATACTGCAATTGTGGGGTGTATCAGGGATGAGCAAGAGGAGGAGTACAGGTGGAGGACTTTGTGCAATGGTGCAAACTCAACCACCTTCAACTCAACTCTTCAAAGACCAAGGAGATGGTGGTGGATTTCTGCAGGTCTAAGCCTGCTCTGCTGCCAGTCTTCATTGATGGGGTCAATGTGGAGTTGGTAAACATCTACAAGTATCTGGGCTTACACCTGGACAAAAAACTGGACTGGTCAACCAATACTGCCTGAACTTCTCTCAACTAATAAATGCAATGAGTTTTCATCTTTTTTTACAGACTCAACATATCTGCTCAATTACTAATTCAACAACCTGAACTTCCAGCAACAAACAGAGGGAAACTTAACTTGATGTCAGAGTTCAGCTTGATACACACAAAAACGGTACAAAATCTCAGCTCTTCCACATGTGTCTTAGACACTCTGCCTACCAATTTCTTCAAAACCAACACCTCATAGCAGCGGATGTCCTTCAAATTGTAATGCATCACTGCTGTCTGGCACTTTTCCTAAGTCACTGAAAACAGACACTTCTCAAGAAGAATAACCTGTATGCCTCCATGCTAAACAATTACAGGCCCATATCCAATCTACCGTTAATTGGCAAAATTATTGAAAAAGTAGTCTTTAAATCAATTAACCACCTTCCTAACATCAAATGGGTATTTTGATAACTTTCAGTCTGGTTTTCGGGCAAATCACAGCACTGAAACCACTCTCATTAAAGTTTTCAATGACATACGCCTTAACACTGATTCAGGTAAAACATCAGTCCTAGTGTTACTGGACCTTAGCGCAGCATTTGACACTGTTGATCACAATATTTTACACAGACTGGAACACTGGATTGGATTTACAGGCATAGTTATCAGCTGGCTAAAATCATTTCTACAAGAAAGGAGCTTCTTTGTTGCCATCTGAAACTGTACCTCAACACCAACGTCCTTGACCTGTGGTGTTCCCCAGGGTTCGATCTTGGGGCCACTATTATTCAACCTCTATATGCTCTCACTTGGACAAATCATCCAAAATAATTTGAGTTCATATGCAGATGACGCACAAATGTACTTAGCTCTGTCACCAAACGACTATGGTCCTCTTGAATCTATGTGTCAGTGAATAGAACAAATCAACACCTGGATGTCTTAAAATTTTCTTCAGCTGAACAAATGTGACCAGGCATGGCAAAACCAGGCTCAAGTCATGAGAGACGCAAGTCATAAAAAAAACGACTTTTTTTTTTTTTTTTTCAAAATGAGTGATTTTCGTTTTTTTGCAGAATGTGCAAGTTGAAGTCCTAAAGAAGCAATTCCATGTTTCAGATAACAGCATTGGTTGCTTTAAAAGTGTATATTTTGTCTTTGAAAATGGTTAAGTTTCAGGAAGTAAACCAGCGTTTGAATTGGGCGTGACTATTAGTGCTCTTTTGTTCTGTCGGCCAATCAGCTGTATGCTAGAAGTAACCTCATGGCTACTTACTGAACCAGTATGCTGTTTGTTTACAATTGGAATGGAGATGGACAAAGCACAGCGGATTGCAGATGAGCTAAATCTGATGATGAAGGCGACTGCATTACATTGGAGAACAGTTGCCTAATCTAGAGCTGACCTTAGCCGAAGATAATTACAACGAGGAAGAATCTCTCGGTCTGGCAGCAGAGGAGCTAGATCGTAAGATATGAGATGCCATTTCCACAGTTACATTTGACGGGGATAAAATTTGTGTGTTAGAAACTTTATCCATTGCTACTAGCTAACGTAGGCCTACTGTCGTTAGCTATTGGCACCATAGGCTACTAGCCAAAACCCATTACAAATAGTTTCGGTGGGCAATTAATTTGAATAATGCGAGAATGTCTTGTTTTGACTAATGGCAGGGTGCCTTGCATCGTGTGTGCATTCAAATTAACAGGGTTTGCAAACGTGATCTCATATTTGTTTAGTTCGCGTTTTAGACTCTTTTATCCATTGCTAAAACTGCTAAATCCATTGCCAACCTGGTGCCTTGCACTGGGTGTTAATTCAAAATAACATGGTTTGCAAACGTGATCTCATGTTTGTTTTAGACTACTTTATCCATTGCTACTAGCTGGTTCTGTAACCCATTACAGATAGTTTCAATGGGTCATTAGCATCATATGATGCACTGCAGGCTCAGATCAGTGACCGTGACAGGGGGGAGGGTTGATCTTAATGTCATGTAAATGAGGACCATTGTGTTCCCCTCCCATGGATTGAGGGAGAAAGTAGTCAAATTGAAAAGCCTGATTTCTCAGCTTGTAGCTTTGAGATGTGCATACTTAAAAATGGCTACAACTTATTATATCAGATCTCCATGAGTGAGACATCATTGGATAGCTTTGAAACTACACTTTCGGAATCTGTGAATAACTCAAAATGTCTGAAGTAATTATATTCGGTAAAACGGAGGATAGATTCTCCTTGCCACTCTCCTTGACACAAAAAGGTTGAAGGCAAAGGATACTGTTAAAAATCTTGGTGTATTAATTGACAGTGATCTACATTTCAACAGCTACATGAAAGCGATAACTATATCAGCTTTTTACCACCTCAAAAATATTGTCAAACTCATTTTCATTCATTCATGCATTTATCTCCAGCAGGGTTGATTACTGCAATGGACTGTTCACAGGCCTTCCTAAAAAGACTATTAAACAGCTTCAGGCAGGGTCGGACTGGGAGCAAAATTCGGCCCTGGCAATTTTCTCCTGGACCGGCCCAGTACTGGACCGACGACCCCCCCCCAATAAATAACAAACACACAGTATCATGCTGTAGCAACACTTCATAAAGTGAACCCAAACATTTAGATTTGGACCTATAGCCTATAGGTTATTATAATCACAATAACACGGGGGTCCGGAGGGTCTCTTTTTAATTCTGGTTGCTAATCACACCATTTTAAAGTGATTTGAGAGGGACAGGATTCAGGGATAGGCTACTAAAGACAGGCTCATCTTCTGTCTGTCTCACGTCATGTTACCCCATGCATTAAACCACGTCACTGCTTGACTAAATGAAAAATATAGGCTACTGAACATGCATGGAGATCGTCATAGTTGACAGAAATTACGATTTGTGCCAACATGTTGTAGAAACACAACCACAGCCTTAAGGCCTATTTGGTGCAAATCTTCTCCTTTACTTTGGTTATAGTCAGCGACTCACATTAACTGTAGGCCATCACCACAAGTGTATACTAAACGTTTTTACCCAAGTTTGTGTGCAGTCATCACATTTTGCAAAATTAGGCTACCTTCGTTACTAACCTACCAGTTAATACTTTTTACGTGCATCGACTCGCGATTGATTGTGCATCTAATGTAGCCTAACACTCGGTGGAGAGACTTCCACTTTCCAAGTTTCACTTTCACTGTCGTTGTGAGCTAAAAGGCTACTATATGGGAAATACTTTGAAGTTCCTTTTGAGTCCAAACATGAATAGGTTTTCTTTAATCTGTGCTACACTTTTCCACCAAGTTGTGCGAAAATTGTAGGCTACCCGGAGTTTTTTTTTATGTTGACAGACAAACCGCACTACAGTAGCCTACATGGTGCAGTAAATGGAAGCTCTTCGTAGCGCGTGCAACTAACGTCTATAAAAACAATATATTTATGGAATAAAACTAGACACCTCTGATTGCTGTTTACGGTTAAACTGCGATGGTGTGAACACCAGCCAGCGGAGGGCACTTATATAGCCTATGCTACCATGCATGGACTCGTAGGCTATTTCCTCACAAACCAAGCGCCTGCTTGGACAAATCCACTTGAGGGGTGGGGCAGGGGGGCGCGATCGTAACACACACTGAACCGGTCATGAAGAGGCCAAAATGATTGACCTGTCACCCCCCAATCCAAATGGATGCAACTGCATTTATAGGCTAAGCCTAGGTCTACATGACGGGCCGCAAATAGGCTAAATAACTTTTAAAAAAAATGTGGACCGGCCCACCGGGCATTTGCCCGGTTGTACAGATTACCAGTCCGAGCCTGGCTTCAGGTGATAAAAAATGCAGCAGCTAGGGTTCTCACAAAAACTAAAAGAACTGACCAGGTCTGACCGGTCCCAGGTGAAAAACCTGTTAGTAAAAACTACTGTTAGAACTAAACATGGTGAAGGAGCTTTTAGCTGCTATGCGGCTCAGCTCTGGAACCAACTTTCAGATGACATCAAAAAGGCCCCAATTGTAGCAAGTTTTAAATCTAGACTTAAGACCGAACTGTTCTCAGATGCTTTCTGCTAACTGCGCCGAGTTACAAATTCTGAATCTGCCTTGATAATTATTCTACCTTGTCTTTTATTACCTTTTTACTACTTTTGCCTTTGTTTTTGTTTACCAGTTATTCTTTATTTTTACATGATTTTACCTTGTGTTTTATGTTTTCTTTTTATTATGATCTTTACCTTTTGAACTATTCTTTGACTATATTGCCCTTCTATGCTTTTATTTGATATTATTGTTTGGTTTTGTTTATGTAAAGCACATTGAATGACCTCTGTGTATGACCTCTGTGTATGAAATGCGCTATATAAATAAACTTGACTTGACTTGACTAATGGCGCTATATAAATAAACTCCCCCTCCCTCCCTCCCACAGCCTGAATTGTGGCTGTACTTAATACATAATACATAATACTTAATACTTGACTAATGGCTGGATTGTGGCTGTACTTAATACATAATACTTGACTAATGGTTGTAACCCTATTACTTCAACCTATTCTTGATATAGTTTTTTTTATATTACTTTGTCTACATATTCTCTTATATGTCCATATTTATTTTATGCTGGTCTCTAGACTTTATTCTTGCACTGTTGGACTTACTTATTGGCACCATCACCATGACACTCACTCTCATATAGCACCTTACCATGCATACAGAATCACAGGCTCAGTCCCTGCCCTGTCACTGCATATGCCTCATACTTAATCATCCTTAAGCACACTATGTGGATATTTGATTTAGTTTATTTAGTATTTTTTATCTTCTACTGTCTCTATTGTGCAGTAGAGTTTTTATATTTATTTACTTGTATTACTTTTTCTGCTGTAAGTGCATGTTGTGTCTGATGTCTGTATGCTACTGAGACCTTGAATTTCCCCTTGGGGATCAATAAAGTATCTATCTATCTATCTATCTATCTATCTATCTATTTATCTATCTATCTATCTGCCGTTGTCTTTTGCTGTGTAATTAGTTAACTAGATGCTAACGATTAGCGAAATGCTAGCGGTTGGCTGTGTTGAACATGGGAAGTGCCTGGGAAGCTGAATAGCCTAAATTAACATAACAAGCCAGCGAGTCGCAAGCCTAGAGCGCCCTCTCCTGGCTGTAGACGGTAATGTTACCTTGGTAACCTTGGTTCAAGTCACAGGACCAGCCAAACTATGAAAAAAAGTGTGACTTATAGTCCGGAAAATACGGTACATGCATTTCAAAACAGCATCAAAATTATTTTTATTCAGAAATTCAACTGTCTATCATTTGGTAAACCAGCCCACTCATAGCTCTTTAACAGTGCGTGTAAATCAGGCCTTTCTATAACACTTAACGCTATATAGGCCTATACTTTATGCCAAAATTATTTCTTATTTATAAACCAAAGTGTTGGTCATTAAGAAAACATAATGATTGTGTTATCATCACAGGCACTCTCTCTGAATCTGAGACCACTGAACAGGGCCATGAGCTATCGCCCCCTCTCTCACCCTGTTGCCCCCTTTGCTGCCCTTTTTATTAATTTTATTGCTTTTAGTTGTTTTTGACTATTACCTCAGCAAGACCCTCCCCCTAGTCAGCCTTCAAATCTGATAGATCAGTCTCCCTCCATTGAGGATCCTACTTATGTTGCTCATGTTGCTTATCCTGCTCATCTCCACCTTGGTTATAAAAATCCAATTCAGGTTGTGATAAGTGATAGAATAACGAGTCATACAAGCATAAATCCCAGGAAGAAAATGGCCCTAAATCTCATCTATATTACTTGCTCGAGATCTCTAGATCTCTCAAAATAAGCATATAGGCAATCTAGCAGCTCATCAACTTGGTTCACACTCAGTCAGTTCCAACTCCTGAACCAGTATCTGATATTCAGTCAGGCCATTCTCCTGCTGTAAATGTTTGAATAATCTGGTTGCTTTTAATAATAGGAAAAGCTTTGAATTAATTTCCAGTGAGCCACTTGTCCCTCCTCAGTGTACCCCTTCAGTTTTTAAGACCAGAAAGGGCCTAGGTCTTATTCACTGGAATATTAGAAGCCTTCTCCACCCTCAGAAACTGAATCATGTGAAATTACTGATTGCTCAAACTGATCTTGATATCCTGGTTCTCTCTGAGACTTGGCTTAAGAATACTATAAATGACTCTGAAGTTGCTTTAAATTACTTAAATATGTTTAGAATAGATAGAGCTTGTAGGGGAGGATGGGTTGCTATATATATATATATATATATATATATATATATATATATATATATATATATATTAGATCTTGTTTTACTTCACATATCCTCCATGCTATTACAGTCCCTCATTGCTTTGAAAGTCCACTTAGGATCAAACACTAAAAATCCTATTGTTATTATTGGGGTCTACAGACCACCCTCAGCCACTGCCAGTTCCATTGATCAGCTAGCTGATTTAATATCCACCTACTCTAACTCTGACGTCGTTATCCTTGGTGACTTCAATGTCGACTGGTCATCTAAGGCCTCTGACCCCCTAAAGGAAACATCCGCTGGTCTTAACTTAGCTCAACTAATTAGTGACCAAACCTTCTGAAACCTTCTAAGTCATCCACCATTGACTTAATTTTCTCTAACAAACCTGATAAAATCACTGCCTGTGGTGTCTTTGACCTTGGTATCAGTGATCACGGTCCTATAGCTTGTATCAGGGATACTCACCTAAAGAAAGCCTCTTAGATGCTAGGCTAGCGCAAGTCAACGGTATGTGTTAGCCTGCCACTAAAAACAGTCTTACCCACTCCCTAGGCAAATAAATGATAACGCCAGACTATCGATGTAAATGTCTGTTTTGATAGAATAGTGTTAGAAATTATAATAGTAATAATAATAATAATAATAATAATAATAATAAGCTTTATTTGTATAGCACCTTTCATACACAGAATGCAGCTCAAAGTGCTTTACATTTGAAGCATGTAACACAATAATAGTCAGTCAGTCATTATCAATCACTTTTCTTTGCCGTTAATGATCTACTCAGCAACATATCAAAAAAAAAAAAAAAAAAATTAAAATGAAGAAATGAAACTAACCTTGCATCGCATTGCAATAGTTATACTTTGTTCCCTGAAGTTGGTAGTAGGCATATTCACCTTATTCCGCGCGCAAACATGGGGGCGCTAGCTTTGCCCACATTGTCTCCGAACTTCCGATTGAGTAGTACATCCATTGCGATACATTGAGATAGCAGAGCTCTATCGAGATGACTGGCATCATATATTATGGGTCATCCTAAAGTTAGGAACGTTTATTTAGGATTTTGGTGACTTAAGACATTTCTGTTATACAGCTTTCCTATCTGAAGTTAGGAAAAAACTGACTTTGGAGCGGCTGTTCTGTAAGTTAGCCTATCTATTCTCTTCTGCCGTGTTATCCCAATGAAGCTAACTAGACGTAGCTAGCCGACCGGAAGTTTAAAGACAACGTGGAATTTAAAAAAATGGGCGGGGCTGAATAAGGTGAATAAGCAACGGCAACGGCGGACTGATATTACCTAAAATTCTACTAGGTATCCCGATTGGAGTGCGCTTCTCTGTTTACTTTCCGGCGCAGTACTACTAACCGGAGCATATATAATTCCGCCGCTGCTAAGAAACTAGTCCCTCAAAATGTTATGCGATCATTGAAATGCAAGGATATAATAATGTTAGAAATAAAACTATCAACACAGACATATACATCGATTGTCTGCCGTTATAATTTATTTGCCTCGGGTGTACTGTGGAGTGGGTAAGTGGCAGGCTAACACATACCTTTGACTTGCGCTAGCCTAGCATCTGCGATCTCTGCAATTAGAAGGACTAGATGAAATGTGTTGAAAACGGTCTCCACTGATAAATATCACCCTTGCTAACTTGGAAATGAGGTCCTATGTCCAAAATCCTGAACCACCCCTTTAAGAAGTTCAGAATAAAGAACAGAACCAACCCCTGGTTCTCGTTGGAGTTATCTGCTTTACTCAAGTCCAGAAATAAAGCCTGGACCCTGGCTAGGCGCACTAAAACTGCTGCCGATTGGGCCTTTTTCAGGGGCATCAGAAATAAATTCACCTCTTTGGTGAGGAAAGCGAAGTCTGACCACCATCTGGACTTGCTCTCCAGCTCTTATTCAAATCCCACATTATTTTGGAAACGTTTAAATCCATTAGCTTACAGATAACCCTAACCCTAACCCTAAATCCATTAGCTGCAGCTCAACCGTCTCTGCTCCACCCTCTGTAATGTCTGGAAACTGCAGACTGAAGACCTTACAGATACTTGTAGTGCTTTTAACAAACATTTCATCAATGCTGGCCACATTTTTAAGGACAACATAAATGGGCCGTACAATGTTGCCACTGTTCATAACCTCCCTCACACTGTTGACCAAACTGGTACCCCACACCCTGATGATCTGTTCACCTTTACTCTCTTCAGCAGAAATGAAGTCCTTAGGGCATCGTATGCCATTGACCCTAGGAGCACCACTGGAGCGGACAAGTTAGACCCTTTTCTTTTGAAGTTGTCGGTTCCTCTCTTAACCAACTAACCCACATTTTTAACCTTGCTATCTCTTCTGGCACGATCCCTCCAAGTCTGGAAAATGGCCTATGTAACCCCTTTACACAAAGGTGGTGACAAGGATAATTTAAATAATTATCGCCCAATTTCCAAATTACCCTGCTTAGCAAAAGCACTGGAATCTTTAGTAAGCAGCCAACTGAAATAATTTCCTTTAAGACATTCTCTATTAAATCCATGCCAATCTGGCTTCAGAGCAAAACACAACACAATCTCAGCTGCTACCTTGGTCACAAATTACATAATATCTGCCCTTGACATTGTGCTGCCCTCTTTGTAGATTTTTCAAAAGCTGATACCGTCGATCTTACTTTACTCCTACAGAAACTAAAAGGTTTTGATTCTGCTACTAGTAACTGGTTTCAAAACTCAGATAGATTTCAATGTGTTAAATCAGGTAATGTCGGGTAATTGGCACGACACATTTCAGTGCTCGTTTTGAGAGAGAGAGAGAGCGAGAGAGAGATGTATTGCACTCAGCTTTAAATAACTAAATTTAGCCAGAAGGGAACAAGTACTGATGTTCTGAGGAGCAGACGAGGATGTTACACTCTCTAACACTATAGCAAAAAAAAAAATGCAGTTTTGATACACAGTAGGCCTGCAATGTCGGATTTGTTTGTAAGGGAGATGTTTTAACAGTGACAAACTATAAACCATTAAATATCTAGAGGGGGCTGAGACAGCTTTCATTCACCCTGTAATGAGCCATTTAACCATCAAAGTGATTACAAAGCTGGTGACATAAACATAAAACAGCATTAAAAAACCCAAGTTTCCTGGGAATGAACATGAATGAACATGTTTCATGGGAATGTGTTTAAATGTCCACTGAAATGTATGCAAATGCCCTATGCATAAGCAAAGCATTTGTAATTAGAGCTGAAAATGGCAATCTCAAAAGTTCTTTGTATCCTGCAATGTAGTATGTTTTTGTTGGTTTGCCACACACTGATCTGATTCCATGATTTTGTAGAGGGTAGCAGCAAAGATGGGCTACAAACAGAGGAGGAGAAGCCAGCAGTAGGAGCAGATAGGCCTATGTCAGGATCAGGCATGGACATCCACCATTATTCAGAGAAGGAGAAGAGAGAAGTGCAAGTGATGAAGGACAACAGCAAGTGATGAGGAGGAGAAGAGAGAGGTGTAAGTGATGAAGGACTACAGCAAGTGATGAGGAGGAGAAGAGAGGTGGGTGATGAAGGAGGTGTAAGATGAAGGATGAAGTGGAGGAGAAGAGGAGAAGAGAGAGGTGTAAGTGATGAAGGACTACAGCAAGTGATGAGGAGGAGAAGGACTAGCAAGTGATGAGGAGGAGAAGAGAGAGGTGATAAGAACACACAGATACTGATAAACAGACTGAGACAGAAGGTGTAAGTGATGAAGGACACAGCAGGAAGTGATGGGGCAACCAACAGATACTGTAAACAGATGAGACAGAAGACAACAGGAAGTGATGGGGGATGACAGAACAACAGGAAGTGAACTCAACTCACGATGACAGAGACAACAGGAAGTGATGGGGCAACCAACTCACACGATGACAGAGACAACAGGAAGTGATGGGGCAACCAACTCACACGATGACAGAGACAACAGGAAGTGATGAAAGAGAGAAAAACTGCCAACTTATGACAGCAAAGCAGCAAGTTATTAGAAGGACAAGAACAGTTGAACTGCTGATGAAAAAAAACAGCAAGTTATTAAAAGGACAAGAACAGTTGAACTGCTGATGAGAAAAAACAGCAAGTTATTAGAAGGACAAGAACAGTTGAACTGCTGATGAGAAAAAACAGCAAGTGATGCTAAAGACTAGTGCAGGAAGATAGTGTGAGAAAGACAGAGAAACACCAGTATGATGAACCATAAGCAACTGATGAGAGCACAGAGAGTGATGAAGATGAGAACAGCTAGTGATGAGGACAACAGAACACAATAAAGAGGTGATCATGATCCGTTTTCTCTCTCTCTGTGTGTGTGTGTGTGTGTGTGTGTGTGTGTGTGTGTGTGCAATCCCATTTTTGGTAGATCTCTGGCATAGATCAAACAACAATAGAGCAGTCAGGTGATGGAGAGAGAAGGGAGATCAACAGAAGGAGGTGCAGAACATTTGCTTAATGATACATTACATGCAACCTCACACTTAAACGTGTATGTACTTAGTAATTCAATAATAAATAATTGGGGCAGTCTAATGTAGTCTGTTGTCTACTATAATATCACCTTTTATGTACTGTATATATATAAATATATATATATAAATAAATAAAAATATGTATAAAATATATATATATTATATATTTTTTATAAATAGTTTTATATATATATATATATATATATATATATATATTTTTATAAATATATATTTATATATATATACACATACATACATACATACATATACACACACACAAAATCCTCAGCTAATCTTTAAATTGACATCCGGTCCAGCCGGGCTAAGCCCAGGTTGTCCTTAAAGTCTAGAAACGCCCCTGACCTGCATCTTCTTACTCTTAAAGGTCATGATATTGAACAGGTCTGTGAATATAAGTATCTGGGAATCTGGCTTGATGAAAAACTAAAGTCCTCTTTACATATAAACTATCTCACCAAAAAGCTGAGGCAAAAGATTGGTCTTCTGTACAGAAACAAATCAAGCCTCCCCATATCTTGCAGAAAAAGGATTGTTGAAGCTGTTTTTATACCTATGCTGGATTATGGGGATGTAATCTATAGAAACGCTATCCCATCCTACCTTAAAGCTCTACAGTCTATCAGCTATTAGTGACACAGTCTATCACTCTGCTATCAGGTTTGTGACAGGTGCCAAATTTAATACACACCACTGTATATGACAGTATTGGTTGGGTATCCCTAACAGAAAGACGGACCAGACACTGGATACTGTTCATTTACAAATCCCTTATTGGAGAACTTCCACCTTACATATCTTCTCTGTTCCCAGTTCCCAGTGTTCGTTCTGAGTTGGGAAAGTCAGCTTTTTGTTCGATTCGATTACCCCACCACTTGGAACTCAATTCAACGCACATTTAAACTAAATCATTTAGTTTCTTATGGTTAATTCAAATCATTAGTAACAAACCTCCCTGTCCCAGTTTTTAACTGTTTTACCTGATTGTCTGTATTGTATTTTTATCTATTCTTATTTATTTTATCTATTTTTATGGCTGTGATCTCAGTGGTTGCTGTTATTATATTATTGTTTTATGCTGTATCTCGGTTACATTGAAAATGAGGGCTGCCCTCAATTGTACACCCGAGAAGGAAAATAAAGCTTTGAAATGAAATTAAAAAGTTGCTATAGCTTAGTGTAACCCAGACATCAGCAACGGTCATTTTATACAACCAATCACTCCTTCTCGTGGCTGTCTGCACTTTCCCTGTCCTCACGGCTGCAGTGTGTGTGTGTGTATGTGTGTGTGTGGTGTCAATTAGCTCATCATCAATGTGTTATCAATTAGTTCATCATCAATGCGTGTTATCAATTAGCTTAACATCAATGCGTGTTATCAATGCGTGTTATCAATTAGCTTATCATCAATGTGTGTTATCAATTTGAGTATAGTGCACATACATTTTATTCCTAAAGATACAGTGCATCCGGAAAGTTTTCAGCCGCTTTCAAGTTTTCCACATTTCGTTATGTTTCAGACTCAGTGGATTAAATTATTTTTGTTCCTTCATCAATCTACACACAATACTCCAACAATCTGCAAAAAAACAGGTGTTTGGAGTGTTTTGTAAATTTATAAAAAAAATAAAAGACTGAAATATTCCATTCACATAAATATTCAGACCCTTTGTTGTGACGCTTATAATTGAGCTCTGGTGCATCCTACTGTTATCAATGGTCCTTGAGATGCTTCTACAACTTGATTGGAGTCCACCTGTGCCTGAATTCACTGGACATTATTAGGAAAGGCACACATCTCTTAATTAATTCACTGGACATTATTAGGAGAGGCACACATCTCTTAATTAATTCACTGGACATTATTAGGAGAGGCACACATCTCTTAATATTCCCCTTTACCCGGCAGCCAGAGCGAGGCTACAGGGTACACTTGCCATTACACCTCAGTCCAGCAGATGGTGCTAATGCACTCCGTTTGCAAACTGGCAAAAAAAAAGCTCACCGAAAAAGAAGAAGGGTTTGCTGGCCTGTTCTTCTTCAGTGAGTTTTTTTGGCAGTTTGCAAACGGAGTGAATTACCAACCATCATCTGGTTTGATGAGGGAAAAAAATAATTGAATCCATTTTAAGATGAGTGACACAAAACAAAAAGGTGGAAAACTTGAAAGGGTCTGAAAACTTTCCGGTTGCACTGTACAGGACTGCAGGCAATGAGCAACGTCATAGCAATTCTAACGTCATAGCAACCCAAAATAATTAACTAGCTGCCAACCACCATGCAATTCTAATGTCATAGCAACCCAAAATAATTAACTAGCTGCCAACCACCATGCAATTCTAACGTCATAGCAACCCAAAATAATGAACTAGCCGTCCTTCTATCTAAACCTAAAGTTGGTCTCAGCATGCACAGATCAACTGTGCTTTAGGCTACATGGCATCCGCACACATGCAAGAACAGGCTATTTACACTATGCAGAGTATTATTCTTTATCCAATGGTTCAGTGACAATAATATTCAAATGAATAAAGCAATTCATAGCCTAATAAATAAAATATTTGTCTCACTCAGTACATATACATCATGTAAATTGGTAAGCCATAGAATATCCCACCATCACAATTCTTATATTTCAAGATTCCAATCTATCCCACCTAAATATGAATAGTTATTTCTACTGAAATGCTTCCTGGTTCCTGGTTTCTCCTTGATATAAAGGCTGAAGAGACACAGGCTATGCCAGTATTATCACATTTTATTACACGGCTCTTCACAAGGCAAGTAGAACGCTCCATTGACTTGAATGGGATTTCCCAAAGTTCTAGCGGTCATTATTTCAGAGGAAAGGACCTCTGAAAAAAATAATGACCGCTGTCAATGCCAACGGAGTTTGTGCTTCTAATTCAGGTATTTCATATCACTACGCAAGGACTGGAACTTCATTCAAAAATGAAAGCAGACGGTTGATCAGCTGTGTTCTAAAGAATGTTTGATTCAAGTTCAGCGTGTGTTGTTGCAAACTATTTCTCAGCACACGATGAACGGTAACAAATAGGCTAAAGTCATATCGGGGGGAGTTTATTATTTAGTTTTGGCAAGTAGCCGTGTAATAAGCGGGATAATGTATGAGGTGGGCAGGGGGCCCTTTTCACATCTGTGCCCAGGAGCCCACTGGCTTATAGGTTGTCCATGTGTGCGCACCTTTTGCTAGTGCGCAAGTTTTACTATCAGGCACTTCTTTTAGTAAATAGTTGGGGTGTCATGATTACGATTTTAAGTTGAAATTGATCGAAATTACATATCAATTTCGAACAAGGTAGAATCAACGATGTAGCCACAAGTGTTGAACTGCGGTGTCAACACTCCTAACTCCCAACTCCTAAACACATCAACCGACCGAAATCGAAGCCCCTCTTGCTACTCTGAAATCACCGGTGTGGAAATATTTTGTCGTTCATTCACGCCAATTAAGACTAACTTACTCAACTTAACAAGTAAATAGATGATCTAGTTACAGTACAAACTTACTTTAAGGCATAAAATGCACATTGATAACCATGCATATTCCATGAAACACTAACTTTGGGTCTCTTCGGAGTGTGCTGAAACAATCAAATTATCATTCTGTGTTGTTTCATTTTTTACTATGTTCCCATCTGTTTGTTCTGTTTACAACCTCGCAGCTGGAACGGTTGAAAAAAAAAAAAAAGTGATATTAAAATAAAAGCCCTGAAACGGAATAGGAAAAGGCCAAAAAAATGTAATCAAAATGAGGAATGCATTAATAGTAATATTAAAAACAAGATTGAAAATCGAATCGAATCGTGACTTTAAAATCAAAAATTAGGAATTGGAGAATTGTGACACCCCTAGAAAATAGTGCATTCTACACTCATTGTACAACAATTAAAATTAGCGTATGATTTAGCACACAAGGCAAACATTTTAGTGAGTGAGTGCACCCCCCCCCAATCTCACTCAAAGCTTGAGAACCCTGGAGTAGGGCTGGGACAGATGTTTTCTTACTGCGGTCGGAAAGCAAGAAATTACCGCGGTTCCGCAGTATTTTGTAGAATTAGACAGCCGCAGCAACTTCAAAGATCACTGGACCAAATGCTTCAGACATGAAAGAAATAAGAAGGCCATCATGATTTTAGAACTGTTACATTCATGACGCTTATGCTAATGTTACAATGGTAGACTACCGCACGTTTTAATGGCTGCGTCAGGTTGTAACAAAGGTAGGTCCTAGGCTAACATGTCGCTGTTAAGTTAAATTTTTAACAAACTTGAACATTTTTTTTTAATTCTTTCATGGAGTAAACATGTATGACTCCTTTCTGGACAAATTTCAAAGCTTTCACGTTTAACAGCTTTATGTAAATCGAGTTTGAACGGAGAGAATAGAAAAGTGTTACGACTGTGCCAGTTCTCTCCTACTCTCGCATAGTAAACAAATGGAATGTTGGAACATTGCGCTCCCCAACACAAACGCGTAAGGTCAGGTTTGCTTCATCTTTTGATGATAAGTTTTGAAGTTTTGTTTTGAAAATGGAAGGTTAGCCTACTTAACGTAACTGTGGTTCTCTCAGAAATGTCATAAGATGGTTCATCACATTACACATCATGACATTACATACTATGTGCACACATGTGCAGGCCAGACGTCTTAAGCTGACTGCATAACGTGATTATTTCTGAGATTCTGCTATGTTTTCAACCCGGAATTGTGCATATGTCATGGTTGAAAACGTATCAGAATCTCAGAAATAATCACGTTATGCAGTCAGCTTAAGACCAAATGTTTCACAGATTTATTTATTTTTGCGGTGATTATGGTGACGAGCTCAGACCCGCGGTAGGCGCCGTGTGATCGCGGTGTCGCGGTAATGTGGTTATCGTCCCAGCCCTACCCTGGAGCCTGCGAGATGAAACTGAGTACCAGCAAACCACATCCTGAAGGGGGGGGGGGGGGACCCTGTCTCCTGGACAACAGTTCGACAGAAGAAGTGACCTCATTCGGAGTTGGTTTACATAATGGGTGTGTGTGCTTTAGAGTGTGTGCGCTTTACACAAGACACCCACTGATGAATCTGACACAAAGTTAATAGCTGGTAATTTGATATGCTACATCAAGTAACTCAGTAGATTCTAGTCCTTCATCAGTGCCTCCACTGATGAAACTGACACACACGCGCACACACACACACCTGCTGGATTTAAGCTAGTGTCTGGGCCACTGGGTTTACACCTTCAAACTCACTACCGACTCATTTTGAACTCACTACTGACTCATTTTAAACTCACTACCGACTCATTTTGAAATCACTACTGACTCATTTTAAACTCACTACCGACTCATTTTGAAATCACTACCGACTCATTTTGAAATCACTACTGACTCATTTTGATGCCACACTGACTTATAATAAGGACACTGGAGCCTCCGACAGAGTGCCAGGACTTGCCCATGTGCACCCAGAGTGCCAGGACTTGCCCATGTGCACCCAGAGTGCCAGGACTTGCCCATGTGCACCCAGAGTGCCAGGACTTGCCCATGTGCACCCAGAGTGCCAGGACTTGCCCATGTGCACCCAGAATGCCAGGACTTGCCCATGTGCACCCAGGACTTGCCCATGTGCACCCAGAGTGCCAGGACTTGCCCATGTGCACCCAGGACTTGCCCATGTGCACCCAGAATGCCAGGACTGGCCCATGTGCACCCAGGACTTGCCCATGTGCACCCAGAATGCCAGGACTTGCCCATGTGCACCCAGGACTTGCCCATGTGCACCCAGAGTGCCAGGACTTGCCCATGTGCACCCAGAATGCCAGGACTTGCCCATGTGCACCCAGGACTTGCCCATGTGCACCCAGAATGCCAGGACTTGCCCATGTGCACCCAGGACTTGCCCATGTGCACCCAGAGTGCCAGGACTTGCCCATGTGCACCCAGGACTTGCCCATGTGCACCCAGAGTGCCAGGACTTGCCCATGTGCACCCAGAGTGCCAGGACTTGCCCATGTGCACCCAGAATGCCAGGACTTGCCCATGTGCACCCAGGACTTGCCCATGTGCACCCAGAATGCCAGGACTTGCCCATGTGCACCCAGGACTTGCCCATGTGCACCCAGAGTGCCAGGACTTGCCCATGTGCACCCAGAGTGCCAGGACTTGCCCATGTGCACTCAGAATGCCAGGACTTGCCCATGTTCACCCAGGACTTGCCCATGTGCACCCAGAATGCCAGGACTTGCCCATGTGCACCCAGAGTGCCAGGACTTGCCCATGTGCACCCAGAGTGCCAGGACTTGCCCATGTGCAGCATTTGCCCACCAGCCAGTGCTGTCAAACGATTAAAATTTTTAATCACGATTAATCGCTGAGTTCCTATAGTTAATCACGATTAATCACATATTTTATCATATGATTACAATTCTATTATTTTGCATTTCTGAACTTTCCAAGAGTCCATATTAACAATAAAGCAATTATGGTTTATCTTGATTGGGATTCAAATGAAAGCAAAGCAAGTTACTTTATTAACTGAACTTTAAGACGTAGGTCTATTTGATTGAATTTCAAATCAAATTTCAAAAGATGTGCAGCAGACCTGAGGCAACACAATATATTCTTCAGAAATGTAGCTGATATAAACTGAAATAAATGGTACCGCAGAAGTGCATGCACAAAATGTAGGCCTACACACATTATAAAGGGCATAACAAACAGAAAATATTATATTCATACTATATTCATTATCTTTGAGTTCAGTTGAAAATAAGGAACTTTTCAACATGAGTGCATTGCCATTTTATAGGCCTACAGTCTATGGTGCATGGTCTTGCCACACACATCAACACCGAAATTTTTAACAGGCAAACACTGGATGAACAATGGATTTTATGGAGCAGCGTCAACCAAATATAACTGAATCGTGATTTACACGGCGGCAAAGTGCGATGCTGGTGTGCGGAGTTGTATTGAAAAGAATGGAATCTAATGTAAATGAATGTCGAAAGCAGAGTGCATCGCAAATAGTAGCAGCCAAAGAGGAATGTTGATAACAGAACGCTGAAAAAATCTTTGGCGGCACACAACTAATGCGTCAGCCTAGGCTACTACTCTTTGGCCGGCTCGTAAGCCCAACCAAGTGTGTGCAGCATGCCTTTATGTAGCCTACTAACGGCGCATCATAAAGATATATTTAATCTGCATCACGCCCCATTTTAGCGGAAAACATGTTAACATATCATTGATTCCAATGGGAAAGACAGCTAGTAATCACACATTGACGTTACATCTAGTTATTAATTCACAGGACATTCAATCATTTTACTTACACGGCAGTTATGAAGAATTATGTTTATGTAACTTACTCATGTCGAAACTATGTACATTACCAACCTAATTCGTTTGCAATACCCCATGTATTGTACAAATTTAGCAGTAGGTGTGGAACTTCAGTATAACATAGCCAATTATCTCACCTAGTTGTAGGAAATAGGCTACGTTCATATTACAAGTGATAGAATGAACGTGTGACATGTTTAGTTGATGTTATGACATGTAAAGTTAAGCTTGCCAGAACTTAGTTATAGTCAGCCACGGGCAGTTTGACTGTGCCTATCGATACATTCGTGACACTCCTGTTAGTAAACTGGAAAGAGCAAAACATAGGAACATGGTCACATTAATCCCATAAACACACAGATAACTCTTACACCAACCTTATTTTGTGCCTATTATTTACGTTGGTTTCAAGATTTAGTAAGTATACTATAAGCCCTTTTCGCTCCCCACTTTGATGCAGCATAGGTTTCCATTATATCAGTCATCTTTCCCCTAAAAGGGGGTGTGTACGTGCAGCACATACAACGTTCCATTCCATTCGTCAGTGCGTAATGTTTAGTTTCCGGTCTAGCTAGATCCGGTGTGGTGTTGTAGTTGTTCTAACGCTACTAGTTGTTGCAACAGCATGTGAAAAAACTAAAAAGTTTGTAGTTAAACACCAAAAAGAACGTTCATTTTGCGATAAAAAATTGACACCGTTAAAATAGGTTTACGTTAACGCCGTTAATAATGCATTTAACTGACAGCACTAAGTAATAGTAAAACGAGAGATTTGATACACAACAGTGCTGTACGGTAATATACAGGTTTTGTGTTAATGTAGTTCGTCAATTTTTTACTTTTCAACAAAGTTTCCTGATATTCCCTGACTTTGCCCCAAAAATGATCTAACAATCAATCTACACACAATATTCCCACACTCCACAAAAAACAGGTGTTTGTAGTGTTTTGTAAATTTATAAAAAATAAAAGACTGAAATATTGCATTTACATAAGTATTCAGACCCTTTGTTATGAAGCTTATAATTGAGCTCTGGTGCCTCTTACTGTTCATCAATGGTCCTTGAGATGCGTCTTAAGCCAATCACCCCATAAAGGATCCCTAACGAAGTATATTAATCACCCCATAAAGGATTCCTAACGGAATGTGGATATTAATCACCCCATAAAGGATTCCTAACGGAGTGTGGATATTAATCACCCCATAAAGGATTCCTAACGGAGTAGCCAATCATACCATAAAGGATCCCTAACGGGATGTGGGCAGCCAATCACACCAGGACCATTTTCATGTTCAACATCAACATATCGCCTACTTATGTGGACATTAGAACACACCATAGGCAGTCAGGCTTTTATGTGGACATTAAACACACACACACAACACACACACACACACAATAGGCCATCAGGCTTTTATGTGGACATTAAAACACACCACAAACACACACACACCATAGGCCGTCAGGCTTTTATGTGGACATAAACACACACCATAGGCAGTCAGGCTTTTATGTGGGTGTTAAAACATACTGTCGGCTGTCATCAAGCTGAATGCCTTCTCATTCCATGTGTATGTATGTGTGTGATAAAGAGTAAGTAAAGTGTCATATTTGCTTCCAGGCTAGTCCGTGGGCCATCACATGTATGAAGTTTAATAATGTAGAGTGCAGACGCAGTTTTGTATGTTTTTTTGGGTCTGGGACATTACATTTGTAAAAGTGAAATACAGATAGCATTCTTGTGTTCCTGCGTGGTATTTCAGAAGTCAAAATCATTCTAGTTAAAGTCATCTTCTACCTTCCATCAGTTCTCAATCAAATGTGGTAGTTATCAAATAAGTGTGCCTGCGAGTGTGTGTGGATAGACTTGTTTTTCCAGGTGAATATTAAATATTGGTTCCCAAGTGAACATTAAATATTGGCTCACAGAAGCAGTGTAGCATCCATAGAGGGTGGCGCCTTGTCTGGGACATCCTCTAAAACACACAAACACTCACACACACCTCATCTGTTGGTGCTGTAACAGTCACCAAAGGACAGGCAGGAGAACTCACAGGTAGGGAAGCTTGCACACTCTCACTCACACACACAGCTGTAACATTCACCAAAGGACTCACGGGTAGGAAACCTCGCTCGCGCACACACTCATTCACAGCCAGCTGTTCCCTCTTTGAACGGCCTGCTATGCGTGCTGATGCTGTACACACACACACACACACACACACACACACACCATCTGGCTTGCTTTACGTGCTGATGCTGTACACACACACCACCTGGCTTGCTATATGTGCTGTACACACACACACACACACACCATCTGGCTTGCTATACATGATGATGCTGTACACACACACACCCCATCTGGCTTGCTATACGTGATGCTGTACACACACACACCATCTGGCTTGCTATACGTGCTGTACACACACACACACACACACACCATCTGGCTTGCTATACATGATGATGCTGTACACACACACACACACACACACCATCTGGCTTGCTATACGTGATGCTGTACACACACACACCATCTGGCTTGCTATCCGTGCTGTACACACACACACACACACACACACACACACACACACCATCTGGCTTGCTATTTGTGATGATGCTGTACACACACACACACACACACCATCTGGCTTGCTATACGTGATGCTGTACACACACACACACACCATCTGGCTTGCTATACGTGATGCTGTACACACACACCATCTGGCTTGCTATCCGTGATGCTGTACACACACACACACACACACACACACACACCATCTGGCTTGCTATACGTGATGATGTACACACACACACCATCTGGCTTACTATACGCGATGATGCCATACACACACACACACCATCTGGCTTCTATCTGGCTTGCTACACACACACACACACACCATCTGGCTTGCTATACGCGATGATGCTATACACACACATACACACACACACACCATCTGGCTTGCTATACGTGATGATGCTGTACTGTACACACACACCATCTGGCTTGCTATACGTGAAGCTGTACACACACACACCATCTGGCTTGCTATACGTGATGCTGTACTGTACACACACACACCATCTGGCTTGCTATACGTGATGCTGTACACACACACACCATCTGGCTTGCTATATGTGATGATGCTGTACTGTACACACACACCATCTGGCTTGCTATCGTTGATGCTAACAATAATAATAATAATGCCGCACACACACCATCTGGCTTGCTATACGTGATGCTGTACACACACACACACCATCTGGCTTGCTATACGTGGTGTACACTACACACACACACACCATCTGGCTTGCTATGCGTGATGATGCTGTACACACACACACACACACACACGTGGAATACGACTCGTGTACATTAAAGGAACACACCAACTTTTTGGGAAATTAACTTATTTGTCGTCTACCCCAGAGTAGGTAACTATATATATGGACTACAGCTCCCTTTTAGCTACCAGCTAGCTATAGGCTAACAGGTGTAACCCACTTCCAGTGAATTACAATTAAGCTAAGCTAACTGTGTCAAACTGGGTCATTGAGAAGAGAAGAGTGTACCGTATGTATCCGCTTATATAACCCTGGGGTGAATGGCAAACGTTACAGCTCACACCAACAGGTCATCCACATACAGGCCATCGTTTCACTGGAATCAAACGTTACAGCTCACACCAACAGGTCATCCACATACAGGCCATATCGGTTTTCACTGAAATCAAATGTCCTTTGGCCTCCTCAGAGGTTAACCAGCCATCAGAAGAACATGGACGCCAAGAGCCTGATGACCGTCATTTTCATACTTGGTATGTCTGATTTTACCAATTCATATCACACAAATGTTTTCATCACAACTAAATGCATAGGATGCTTACACCTACCCTGGAAATCCAGAGTTCTCGCGAGAGCACAATGGAATTGTCTCTGCGAGACACTCTGGCAAAGAGCAATGATGCACGTTACTTTTTCACCTTGCATTCCTGGGAACCAGCTAAACTGATGAAGACAGCGCTGCAACGTTGGAGGACAGTACACATTGGTTGTAGTGTTATCCGATTGCGTCGAAGTCCAAATCGTTCAGAGTAAACATGGTCTAGTGTTATCCAATTGCGTGCAGTGAGATTTTTAAATGCATGCTTGTTGCCGCCCCTCGAGTTGGGCCATTACATTGCTCTTTGCCAGACCCTTAATCTTTCTAGATTATCGGGGTCTGGATTTTCCAGGCTACCTTACATCAGGATGGTGTAAAATTTGTCATCAGTGACTTTTTTGGTATGTACAGAAAAAAGGACAATATGTATTATTTGCCAATATTCAGACATACACTATATTGCCAAATGTATTGGGTCACCTGCCTTGACTCGCATTTGAACTTGTGTGACATCCCATTCTTAATCCATTGGGTTTATTATGACGTTGGTCCACCCTTTGCAGCTGTAGCAGCTTCAACTCTTCTGGGAAGGCTTTCCACAAGGTTTAGCAGTGTGTTTATGGGAATTTTTGACCATTCTTCCAGAAGCGCATTCAAACTCTGCCATCTATGTCTTTTTGGACCTTGCACTGGTGCACAGTCATGTTGGAACAGGAAGGGGCCATCCCCAAACTGTTCCCACAAAGTTGGGAGCATGGAATTGTCCAAAATTTCTTGGTATGCTTAAGCCCAGCTCCTGAAAAACAACCCCACACCATAATCCCCCCTCTAACTTTACACTTGGCACAATGTAGTCAGACAAGTACGACAGAGTTTGGTGTGGATGAACTTGACTGGCCTACACAGAGTCCTGACCTCAACTCTATAGAACACCTTTGGGATGAATTAGATTGAGATTGAGAGGCAGGCCTTCTTGTCCAACATCAGTGTGTGACCTCTCATTACTTCACATAGTCTGCTGTCTCAGTGCCCACTAGGTGGAGCTAACGAGTCCTGCATTCTACATTCATTCATTTAGCAGCAACTTACAACAATGAGGAATAACATTCAAGCTGCACTGCAGAGATATTAAGTAAGAATTAATACTACAGTTCAGAGTGGCAAAGCTTTTGCACATCTCTTTTTGGGGATAGGTGTATCGGAGATGACCACAGGTGCGTCGGAGATGACCATGGGTCGTGATTCAGTGGTTTTAGAAGAGATCCCGTACACTGTCCATTCCGCATGCAAACATTTATTTGAATAACACAACGTTTGGGTCTTAGACCTTCATCAAGAAGAAGAATTAATACTACAACATATATTTGTGTTGTAGTATAATTGTGTTGTGTAAAACTTTGTGTAATGTGTGTTGTGTAAATGTTTTTTTTTTTTTTTTAAACATTTTTAAATTATTGCCCTGTTATGCTTTTATGTACTATCACCTTGTGTGTTTTATGTTTTCTTCTTATTATTATTATTATTCTTTACTTTTTAAACTATTCTTTGACTATTGCCCTTCTATGCTTTTATCAACTATTCCTGTTTGCTTTTGTTTATGTAAAGCTAGGGTTGGGTATTGTTTGGGTTTAATCCGATACCGGTGCTAAATCGATACTTTTAAAACGGTGCTGGTGCCGAAACGGTGCCTGAACCGGTACTTTGATTTTAAAATGTTTTAAATTAAAATGGTCTAAAGCATGAATTGCTTTAGACCATTTTTTTATCAATTTATCAATTTTTTATTGATAAGACAAATTTGAACATGAAATTGAACTGTTATATTCAATTTACTATCAATATCTTATTGCTCCTACGAATAATACATTTAAATGTTAAAACAGCTTGCCATGCATGCACACACAATGGTAAGCTCTGCTTTCAAGTTTACCCAGTGTAGGCGGTTTGCCATAAGGTATGTTAAAACCGCTTGCCATAAAACTGCCAGGTCATGGACAACGGCATGCAAGCAAGCTAATCTAATAGGGACTCTACTTTCCAGTTAATTCAGTGTGTTCCCAAATGCTTCAAGAAATTTCATGTCTTAACCCATAACACGCAGTAGTTTTGAACATGTTAGACTACATGTCGGTGTTGAAGTGTTTAGATTCCCAGCTAGCCTAGTAGGCATTTTAACAGCAACTATGGCTATGCGCTAACACCAGTCAGCTGAGTTTAATTAGCGATAACGTACGGAGATGGTTTCGTATCCTCTTTGACAGCTCAGTGACATCAGGTATGTAACCTACATATTTATGTTTTTGCCAGCTAACTTTTAACATGATCTTCATATTCATTGTGATGATATATGGGCCTCATGCACATGAAAGATTAATATCATGCCATTATGTTGTTTAACACACCGTGAAATAAAGTTTTCACCTTACAACTTTGCTGATAACATTTCAAATAAATGTCAGTTAGCACATTAGCAAGGATATTGTGTAACATTATAGGCTAGCCTACTGTTGATGTTGTTTCATAGCCTTTTTGCTTGTGTGTAGTTAGGCCCACTGCTAGATTTTGACAAGAGCTTTCATGATATGGCTTCAAAGTAAGCTACTGCTCCATGAAGCTGTCAAACACTGTCCACTTTCGCCTATGTGGTGCACCCCTCTGGTTTATACATCCAGTGTTTATCATATGTTAGCTAACTGTATCTGGATGTGTTGCTATCAGAGCAAGGCGTTAGAGATGGCGTGACATGGCATGACATGCAGTGATGCCTCATTAAAAAAAAAAAAGTAATTAAAGCAACTGGCTATTTAAGCACCCTAAATGAGCTATTTAAGCACCGAAATGAGGCACTGAAATCCACGTTGTTCTTCGATGCAGTTACTCATTTGACTATTTACTGAGGATGGGAGAGCAGAACTTCAAGTGCTAGTCAAAGTAGATAGTGGCAGAGTAAGGAGGAGGTAGCGGAGGGATTATATGGGAAGTGTGTGGGGAAGTGCATGATATGGGAAGTGCATAGGAAGTGTATGGGGAGTGCATGATATGGGAAGTGCATGATATGGGAAGTGTATGGGGAGTGCATGGGAAGTGTATGGGAAGTGCATGATATGGGAAGTGTATGGGAAGTGTATGGGGAGTGCATGATATGGGAAGTGTGTGGGAAGTGCATGATATGGGAAGTGTATGGGAAGGTGCATGATATGGGAAGTGTATGGGGAGTGCATGATATGGGAAGTGTATGGGGAGTGCATGATATGGGAAGTGTGTGGGAAGTGCATGATATGGGTATGGGAAGTGTGTGGGAAGTGCATGATATGGGAAGTGTATGTGGGAAGTGTATGGGGAGTGCATGATATGGGAAGTGTATGGGAAGTGTATGATATGGGAAGTGTATGGGAAGTGTATGGGGAGTGCATGATATGGGAAGTGTATGGGAGTGCATGATATGGGAAGTGTATGGGGAGTGCATGATATGGGAAGTGTATATGGGAGTGCATGATATGGGAAGTGTGTGGGAGGTGCATGTGGGAAGTGTATGATATGGGAAGTGCAGTGCATTATATGGGAAGTGTGTGGGAAGTGTATGTTAGGTATGTTGGGTGTTTTCCTGTAGCTGTGTGTATCTCATACTTACGTGTCCTGATGTTTGTGACTGGAGCTTCACTGTGTGCCTTGATACTGACTCCAATTTATCACTCCTCACCCTGCAGCTGAAATGCCCTCAGCGTTTCTGATGAATTCAACAATATCCCCAGACCTCAACCCAACCTCCCAATCCCACACAAGTGCACTGCCAGGAACCCCAGACCTCAACCCAACCTCCCAATCCCACACAAGCGCACTGCCAGGAACCACAATGACATCACTGATGCCCTCCACAGACAGGGTTTCTGCAGGTATCAGCAAATCTCATTTCATGCTTTTTCAAGCCCTTTTTCATGCCACTTTAAACTAATTTCATGCCCATGTCAAACTGCAGATATGTTGCATTACTAGATAGATAGATACTAGTGATGCACGATATATCGGCCAATATGGTCATTTTTTTACACATCGGTATCGGTCCGATGTCAAAATAGGGCCGATATGAACAGGCCGATAATCATTCCTGTGTATTTGACGTGTGTGTAGCGATCCAAGCGTGTTATCTGTCTACACTGAATCCGTTAAATATGCCCTTCTATTGCATCATATTTCTTAGTGAAAATAGCAGGGCAACAAGACTGACAGAAAGACACTGGGCATCTGACAAGCGTTCTTTCAAAGCGTTGCGTTGTATCAGCTGCTCGCGTTGCTTGTAGTCAAGTTGATGGCTGGCTTGCATGTCATGTCACCTAGCACTACATCTCGCGGTAGGCTAAATATAACTGTGTATCAAGCAGAATGTAGTTATATGGTTGTAATAGAATTTAATAGGCCTGTAAAGATATGGATTCAAACTGAAATAACAGATATCCACAAACCTGTGTCGATTGTAAAAAAGGCAGAACCGACACACCCTTTCTGAGTGTCTAGCAGTGCTGCAGCTTCTGCGACGCATAAACAACACACATCTCGCTTTGCTTGGCGTGTAGCCCTACGCTTTTCATTGTAGACTTTACCAAACAGTATAAACCCCTGTTAACCTCTCCTGCTTTGTTTCAGACCGTAGTCAGAAACGCGGGGAGAGTCGTGTCGAGGGCCGATGTTATAAGATAGAATAACGTCGGGGTCACGGTCCCATTTCTGATGAGCAAAATACACGAGCTGAACTTTATGGAGTTTTATTTGGGACAGTAACACGCTCACACTGTGTACAGACTCCAACTGAACTTCCACACTCTCTGCTCCAGTCGCATACATACTTCCTCACTCCATCTCCCTCCTTCCCAGCTTCCCACACACACACGGAGCTCTCTTAAAGGAGCCGCAACACCATTTTACAACACCCTCTCTTTTGCCCGGCTCTCTCGCTCACTCAATGGACACGCGACTTCGACCCAGCGCCAATCCAAATTACAATCGTGAAAGCAAGGACTCATAGAAGACGACTAGCTAAATTACTATTAAATCTGCTTAGCAACATTAGCATGCTGCACATATTTGTTTAAAACTCTTGGTTTCAAGTTGACTGATCATCTCAATACCAATGTTTCCCAAAAGTGCCTGTACCAAGGAGAACAAGTATTACCTTTAAACTTAAACACACATGGGGAAACTGAACACAAACCACACCATACCACCTAACGACACCTCTCCTCACACACACCACACCATACCACCTAACGCTCCTCACACATCCCACACCATACCACCTAACGCTCCTCACACAAACCACACCATACCACCTAACGACACCTCCTCACACACACACACACCATACCACCTAACGCTCCTCACACACAAACCACACCATACCACCTAACGACACCTCTCCACACACACCACACCACCTAACGCTCCTCACACAAACCACACCATACCACCTAACGACACCTCTCCTCACACACACCACACCATACCACCTAACGCTCCTCACACAAACCACACCATACCACCTAACGACACCTCTCCTCACACACACCACGCCATACCACCTAACACTCCTCACACATCCCACACCATACCACCTAACGCTCCTCACACACACCACGCCATACCACCTAACACTCCTCACACATCCCACACCATACCACCTAACACTCCTCACATCCCACCTAACGCTCCTCACACACACCACGCCATACCACCTAACACTCCTCACACATCCCACACCATACCACCTAACGCTCCTCACACACACCACACCATACCACCTAACGCTCCTCACACACAAACCACACCATACCACTTAACGACACCTCTCCACACACACACCATACCACCTAACGACACCTCTCCTCACACACACCACGCCATACCACCTAACGCTCCTCACACACACCACGCCATACCACCTAACGCTCCTCACACAAACCACACCATACCACTTAACGACACCTCTCCTCACACACACCACACCATACCACCTAACGACACCTCTCCTCACACACACCACACCATACCACCTAATGCTCCTCACACACACACCATACTATCTAACGTCACATCGCCTCACACACACCACATCATACCACCCAACGCCACATCGCCTCACACACACCCCACCATACCACCTAACGCCACATCTCCTCACACACCAGTGACCAGCCAGCCGTCTCCTACGTCTCTGACTGTGATTGACCTGGTCTTCTCTTCCAATGAGACGTTTACCAGCAGCCTCAGCAACCAGTCCTCTCCTGAGTATCAGAACCGGGTCAAACTCACCAAGCAGAAGGTAAGTGACAGATCGGTCCGGTAATCAGTGAAATCTGGCAAACGCCAGATAGGCCGTCCACCTACGTAGTAGGCCGCTAGTCCACCGCAATGTGGAGAAAATTATGTCTATCGCTAACTATTTTGTTGTGTCTACGGCTAACTATTCTGTTGTGTCTACGGCTAACTATTCTGTTGTGTCTACGGCTAACTATTCTGTTGTGTCTATAGCTAACTATTCTGTTGTGTCTATATAGCTAAATATTCGGTTGCTGCCCTGCTGGTGTTGGAGCAGCCCGTTGGGTTAGAATTTGCCAGGGCTATATTTTGTCCCCAGTCCAACCTTGGCGACCTTGGGTAGTTGTTCAACCTTGGGTAGTTGAGCTTGCGAAGTTGTTCTTGAAGTTATGACAAATTAGCTTTGTATAAAGTGTGTTGATGAAGTTATGACAAATGAGCTTTGTGTATAGTGTGATGAGGTCAATTTGCTTCATCTGGTCAACAGATTGAGCCTATTTACAAAATCTTTCGTGGCTTCATTGACCTGACTGTGCTTGGCTTCAGGTGGGTACAATTCTCTCAAGTAATTTTAGTTCTCAAATTCAAGAACTAAATTAAGATTGCCTGGTGCAATGCAACATTACCGAACTATATGGCTGCAAACATGCCTGTGAGTGTGAGGACTTGTTTACATTTGAGCTAAATGTGTGTGAGCATGAGATTTGAGCTAAATGTGTGTGGGTGAGATCTTGTTTATATTTGAGCTAAATGTGTGTTCTTGAGAACTTGTTTACATTTGAGCTAAATGTGAGTATAGCTGCACCGACAATTTAACCAGAACTCGCTGCTTTGAAAGTCACAGCATGAAAGCATGAAATTGAAAGAATTTTATTTTATTATTTCGTTTTTTTATGACCCTTTCTTGTCTTTTACTCTTAAACCATTTATTTTATTTTGCCTTTAGATGTTCATTTTGCTTTTATTTTTGTCAAGTCCACTGACTTACCTCTGTGTTTGAAATGTGCTCTTTGGTAGGAACGGTTCTATTGTGATCGACTCCACACTCCGTTTTGACTCAGGCCAATCGGACACTCCTGATGCTGAGAGAGTGAGAGACGTATTCAAAGCTGCCATCAAGGAGGGAAAAGTAACTTTACTAGTGATTGCAGAGTCTATCAGTGCAACAGTCATAGGTTAGTCCAGACATGACACACATCCAGATACGATTTGCCAAACTGGTCAAAGCAGTCAGAATATAAAACAAGTGCAGTTTCAGAGACTGATCAATGTTTGTTTGTTTGTTTGTTTTTATTCAGTTTCAACAGTGCCGAGTGACACGCCTTCATCTGCAGGTCAGTGGGTTCACGCCAACCAGTCCCCAAAGACCAGTCCAGCCAGTCCCCAAAGACCAGCCAAGCCAGTCCAGCCAGTCCCCAAAGCCCAGCCCAGCCAGCCCAGCCCAGTCCCCAAAGACCAGCCAGTCCCCAAAGACCAGCCTACCCAGTCCCCAAAGACCAGCCCAGCCAGTCCCCAAAGACCAGCCCAGCCAGTCCCCAAAGACCAGCCAGTCCCCAAAGACCAGCCCAGTCCCCAAAGACCAACCCACCCAGTCTCCAAAGACCAGCCCAGCCAGTCCCCAAAGACCAACCCAGCCAGTCCAGCCAGTCCCCAAAGCCCAGCCCAGCCAGCCCCAGCAAGTCCCCTAAAGACCAGCCAGTCCCCAAAGACCAGCCCAGCCAGTCCCCAAAGACCAACCCAGCTAGTCCCCAAAGACCAGCCCAGCTAGTCCCCAAAAAGCCCAGCCAGTCCCCAAAGATCAACCCAGCCAGTCCCCAGTCCCCTAAAGCCCAAGCCAGCCCAGCTAAGTCCCAAAGACCCAGTCCCCAAAGACCAGCCCAGCCAGTCCCCAAAGACCAGCCCAGCCAGTCTCCAAAGACCAGCCAAGCCAGTCCAGCCAGTCCCCAAAGCCTAGCCCAGCCAGCCCAGCCAAGTCCCCAAAGACCAGCCAGTCCCCAAAGACCAGCCCAGCCAGTCCCCAAAGCCCAGCCCAGCCAGACCCCAAAGACCAGCCCAGTCCCCAAAGACCAGCCCAGCCAGACCCCAAAGACCAGCCCAGTCCCCAAAGACCAGCCCAGCCAGTCCCCAAAGACCAACCCAGCCAGTCCCCAAAGACCAGCCCAGCCAGTCTCCAAAGACCAGCCCAGCCAGTCCCCAAAGACCAACCCAGCCAGTCCAGCCAGTCCCCAAAGCCCAGCCCAGCCAGCCCAGCCAAGTCCCCAAAGACCAGCCAGTCCCCAAAGACCAGCCCAGCCAGTCCCCAAAGACCAGCCCAGCCAGTCCCCAAAGACCAGCCAAGCCAGTCCAGTCCCAAAGTCCCCTCCAAAGCCCAGCCTAGTCCCCAAAGACCAGCCAGTCCCCAAAGACCCCCAAAGTCCCCAAAGCCCAGCCCAGCCAGACCCCAAAGACCAGCCCAGTCCCCAAAGACCAGCCCAGCCAGTCCCCAAAGCCCAGCCCAGCCAGACCCCAAAGACCAGCCCAGTCCCCAAAGACCAGCCCAGCCAGTCCCCAAAGACCAGTACAGCCAGTCCCCAAAGACCAACCCAGCCAGTCCCCAGTTTCCCACAGACTAACTAACTGCAGTTTCCAGACAAACTAACTGTATAGCTGAGCTTTAGCTGTGTGTGTGTGTATATATATATATATATATCTCATGCTTATGTGTCCTGATGTGTGTGACTGGAGCTTAGCTGTGCGCTTTGATTCTGACTCCAATTTATCATTCCTCACCCTGAGCTGCATATCTTGAGTAGACTTTAAGCGGTTCAAAGTAGACTGAGCGGTTCAAAGAAAACAAAAACTGGAAAGGAACACAATTTTTAGATGAACGTAACCGAAAACGGGAACAAAACCAATTCCACTTGTTCCGGACTGAAAACACCATTTGCAATTTTAGATAAGCAGTTAATAACTGTATTTATTGTTAGGATTAACCTTTCTTTGAATATTATTCAAAAGTCCACAGGCTTGGAAACAGCCCTCAGTGTTCCCCAGACCCTGTAGCACTGCCCTGTACACTGCCTACGGTATAATAGCCCAGACCCCAGAAGCCTACGGTATAATAGCCCAGACCCCAGACCCCTGTAGCCTACGGTATAATAGCCCAGATCCCAGACCCCTGTAGCCTACGGTATAATAGCCCAGACCCCAGACCCCTGTAGCCTACGGTATAATAGCCCAGAGCCCGTAGGACTGCCCTGTGGTATACGGCTAGACCTACCAGTTGATAAAAAGGATTTTCATTTCCAACACTATAACTGCCTTTTCCAAGTAAGTAAATTACTTAAACATTGTGTGAAATAACATATGCTGCCAGAAACAATAAGAACATATCTATAGGCCTGTCATGCAGTTGGTAGCACCAAACATAGGTTAGGCTATTACAGGGCTTATAGCAAGGACATTTTCTGTACCTGAAGTTAGACTACCAGACATTTTTGAAGATCTAATATTATATAGGCTAATTGCCTACTTTCAAATCCTCCCCACGCCTGAATTGAGGCACAGGGTTTTTAACAGTTAGCCTTGATATCTAATGAGCTTTGATTTAAGCTTTAAGGCTGTTGGGCAAAATCAGTTTGTAAAGGCAATGTCATTTTTAAAGGAATGTTATTAACTGTTGTTCTATGACGTTCTAACCGGTTCCCACTAAGAGGAGAGGCCTTGGATCACTGGAACAGGCCCGAAAAAAATAATGTTTTTACTCAGAACGAACCGAAATAAAAATCATTCTGTTTTCGGTTCCTGTAGCTGAGTGCTCAGAACGAACCAAAATAAAAATCATTCCGTTTTCAGTCCCTGCTTTTGAGTGCGACCAGCCATCCCATGTGCTCACCCTCAATAAAAGCTGATGTGATGTTTCTAATGTGTGCTGCTGGTGTGATGTTTTTCTGATGGTGTTGATATTGTGATCTTGTTGTACCCTGTGCTACCATCCGGTCTCTTCCAAAACATGGTGTTGTAGGCTACTCTATTAGCTGTATGCTAACACATGGTGTTGTGGTGTTGTAGGCTACTCTATGCCATAGCTCTATGCTAACACATGGTGTTTTGATGTTGATGGCTACTCTATTAGCTCTATGCTAACACATGGTGTTGTGGTGGTGTTGTAGGCTACTCTATTAGCTCTATGCTAACACATGGTGTGGTGGTGGTGTTGTAGGCTACTCTATTAGCTATATGCTAACACATAGTGTTGTGCTAACACATGGTGTTGTGGTGGTGTTGTAGGCTACTCTATGCCATAGCTCTATGCTAACACATGGTGTTGTGGTGTTGTTGTAGGCTACTCTATTAGCTCTATGCTAACACATGGTGTGGTGGTGTTGTAGGCTACTCTATTAGCTCTATGCTAACACATGGTGTGGTGGTGTTGTAGGCTACTCTATTAGCTATATGCTAACACATAGTGTTGTGCTAACACATGGTGTTATAGGCTACTCTATGCCATAGCTCTATGCTAACACATGGTGTTGTGGTGTTGTTGTAGGCTACTCTATTAGCTCTATGCTAACACATGGTGTGGTGGTGGTGTAGGCTACTCTATTAGCTATATGCCAACACAGTGTTGTGGTGTTGTTGTAGGCTACTCTATCAGCTCTATGCTAACACATGGTGTTGTGGTGGTGTTGTAGGCTACTCTATTAGCTATATGCTAACACATGGTGTTGTGGTGTTGTAGGCTACTCTATTAGTTCTATGCTAATGTATGGTGTGGTGGTGTTGTAGGCTACTCCATTAGCTGTATGCTAATGCAACACTTTTTCTATCTAGTGACCACAGCAGCCTCTGGTACGATGATGGCCGGGATGATAATTTTCCTGATCCTGCTAAAGGAGGCCCAGTGATCACAGAAGAGAAGTGCACAGCCACACACACAATATAGTGCACACACACACACACACAAAGCCACACACACACACACACAATATACCCCCCCACACACACACACAGCCACACACACAGTATATAACCCAACCCCCCCCACACACACACAGTATATAACCCAACCCCCCTCCCCCCACACACACTGCTCGCTGCGATAGACGATGTTGTGGTTAGCTCCACTCCAAACTGCTTTTAACTCTTCAGTGATTTTATCTGCGCACACAACCTTGGTTTTCTACTTTTAACTGAGACATGGTTAGATCAAGCAGACAGTGCTACCCTCATCGAATCCCCGCCAAATTTCAGCTTTCTAAGGGCTTGCAGAACAAATAAAAGAGGAGGGGGGATAGCCACAATATTAAAAAAATCTTTTCAGTGCAAAAATCATCATTGGATGACTTTGTTTCATTTGAATACCTGTGTGCACTCATTAAATCTTCTCCTCAGGTTTCACTGCATTTCATTATTTACAGGACTCTAAAACACTCAGCTAAAGTCTTTCTTGAAGAGTTAGGTGAACTGTTGTCAACTATCTGCATAGGGTTTGACTGTCTTATTATATCAGGGGATCTAAACTTGCATGTGGATAATCCTGAAAATGGTTATGCCAAGGAATTAATTGCACTACTTGATACCTTCAACCTAACACAGCATGCACACTCTTGGCCATACCCTCGACCTTGTTATCACAAAGGGTCTCAATGTCTAAGTATAAGTATAAGTAAGTATATATACTCTTTTTTGATCCCGTGAGGGAAATTTGGTCTCTGCATTTATCCCAATCCGTAAATTAGTGAAACACACACACAGCACACAGTGTACACACAGTGAGGTGAAGCACACACTAATCCCGGCGCAGTGAGCTGCCTGCATCAACAGCGGCGCTCGGGGAGCAGTGAGGGGTTAGGTGCCTTGCTCAAGGGCACTTCAGCCATGCCTACTGGTCGGGATTCGAACCAGCAACCCTCCAGTTACAGGTCCAAAGTGCTAACCAGTAGGCCACGACTGCCCACTAAAACTGTTACGTCAGGTCTAGGCTCCAGTGAGGAATGAACTCACGACCCCTGGTTTACAAGACCAGTGCTCTAACCACTGAGCTATGAAGCCACACAAAGCCATGTCTCTACAACAGTTAAAGACCTAGCCTTATCCGATAATACCTGTGTGTTCTTTTATGTGTCTACAGTATGTCACCACACACTCAGAACAGATCTATGATAGTAAAAAGGAGAATCATAAATTAAGTGCTTTCTTTGAGCAAGCACTCTCACAGACATCTAGTGAACTCTCAGAATCAGTAGATGATCTGTTGGATCATTTTAATTTGATTGATAATTTTGGCTCTGAAAGGAAACGTGTGTGCGCACAGTTCGGGACTACTTCAAGAATCGCCATAGAGTGCTGCGTCCACTGGGTGTTTGACTAGGATCATTATCACTTATTTTTTACATTTCTGAATCTGGGAAAGTCCTTCAGCTAAAATTTTAATCATTTCTGACTATTATCTGACTATTATTCTTGGGTTATGTATGTGTGTCATGTCATCCTGTATGTGATTTTGTGCTGCGTTTTGATTGTCTGCTAAAGGCAATCTTTGTAACATGTCTGAATCCAGTTTGTGGTAAGATCACCATTACTCAATTTACAGAGCACTCTTCGGGTGAGTACTATTGTTCCTTGTAGTACCATTGCTGTCCTTAGTTGGGGAAAGGGGGATTCTGTGAAGTAGTTTTGCTGTCATTCTAACAGAGACAGATCGGACATAGTCAAGAGTGTAACAGCTCGTTCTTTACAGTTTGAGAGTTACAGCTCTACCGGGTTTCTCTGAAACTGAGTGTTAACTATTTGGGTGTTAATACTCCATTTGTTGTCATTGTTATTACAGTATGTGGTATGCTAGAACAGATCCTTTTGACTTTTTGTATGTATTATGCCACATGCCATGCTCATTGAATTGAAATAAAATAAAAATTTGAAAAGAAATACTCCATGAGGGGGACTATCGAGCCCTGTGGTCGGCCATTTTGGCCCTGAAAGGAAACAAATAAATAAATAAATGTGTGCGCGGCTGCTCGCACAGTTTGGAACTACTTCAAGAATCTCCATAGAGTGCTGCTGTACACTGGGTTCTTAACTAGTGTAATCATTCTATGTTGTTTTTTATGTTTTAATTATTACTTTTTAAACACTTTTAAACTATTGCCATGTTATGCTTGTATGTACCATTACCTTGTCTGATTTATGTTTTCTTATTATTAATATTTTATTCTTTACTTTTAAACTATTCTTTGACTATATTGCCCTTCTATGCTATTATCAGCTATTCCTGTTTGTGTATGAAATGTGCTAAATAAATAAAGTTGACTTGACTTAGAGAACTTTCACAATGTCAAAACAGCATGTTACATAAGGATGAAACGTTTTGGGTCCGCCTCATTGCAGCAAATCTAACTTTAACGTAGAGAGAGAGTTGATTGAGTTCATTGTTGATAACATTTAATATAAGAAACTTTTAAAAGTAAATCATGAAGGCAACAGTAGTTCCCACTACTGACCATTTAATCTGAGGGCACATCCATAGGCACAGCACTAGCCATAGGCCCACACACACACACACACACACACATCCATAGGCACAGCACTAGCCATAAGCGCGCGCACACACACACACACACACACACGCACACGCACACACACACACATCCATAGGCACAGCACTAGCCATAAGCACACGCGCACACACACACATCCATATGCACAGCACTAGCCATAGGCGCGCGCGCACACGCGTACACACGTACACACACGTACACACACACACACACACACACACACACACACCCCCACCCATAGGCACAGCACTAGCCATAGGCTGTATTTGAATGGAGCTGGCAAAAAATCATTATGAAAGTGTAGACACAACACTCTTAAAGTGACAGTGCATCATTTATCAATGAGTTAAAAAGCATCAAATTTGATGGGCTGCGGCCCGTCAGACCATTTTCAAACCCCAATGTGGCCCTCGAGCCAAAAAAGTTTGCCCACCCCTGCTGTGCGTTGATAAGTCCTGCACAGAGCCCCTACAGGGCCAAATATATCTCCTGTAGCCTATTTTTTAAGTTTCTGGTGTACATTTTTGCAAAGTAATACAATTTGCTGTGCCAGTTGTATTGGGGTCATTCCGTGTGAAATCACCCAATTTCAGCAAAATTTGGCAGGTGACCCTCTCCGAAAAAATCTGAAAAAAATTCACAGGTGTTTGTAGACCAAATCTATGCATAGATCTTACATATCTGTATAACTAATCGTTGCAAAACTACAGCCCTTTGAAACTTCAAGTCATTTTAAGCATCGCGGAGAACAATCCTTTTTGTTCAACTTCCAACATCATTGGCTCTTTTGGTATTTCACACACATTAGTGAAACTATGTGAATAGAAGTAGATTTTCCTGTTGAATGAAAAAATCCAATCGGATCAGACGTATCTTGTGTACTTTCCCCTCTGGAAAGCTCTGAAAATGGCTATGAATTCATTATGTGAAAAGACATCACCACCTTTGAGGGCTTCTCATTCAAAAAGTATGTGACACAAATTCATCAGATTTTTTTCCCACTCATATATGGATTATAAGGTCAACTCCATGCATTAACTTTGGTTGTTATCATTTTCATATTTTCAGAGCATTTTTTAAAAATTGGGCTTGATTTTCAAAAAGCCTGTATTCATCTTCTCATTTCACCACGTGAACAGTTAACAGGATTTTTTTTTAATTTTACCATAAATCATTCTGTGTGTGAGGATCTGTCCAAAATTTGGGCTTGTTGCTGAGTTTCTTCATTGAGATATGTTTTTTGAAAAATATTGTCAATAAATCCACTGAATTTGTACTGGATCTGCAGTACCACTTTGCACCACATGTGGTGCTCTTTTAATACAATGGAAGTCAATGTAAGAGTGAGAGTCACTTGTTTACTGGACATATCCAATCTAAACACAGTTTATGGTTCATAGTTGAATTGCTCCAAATAATTATTGCAGCATGAACAACATACTACACATCAATAAATCTTATTTAGAGAAAATAAACTGATCAAGTAAATTATACACATATAAGACTGACTGGTTAGTATACATGCAGCAAGATGATTTAGCATAATTGCCATCTTTGTAACAAGTTTTCTACACCAGCTTCAACCTATCAGTGCCTATGTGAGTACTTTAATAATTACTAGCCAGCTGGTTGGCAAAGTCTATATATGCATGGTATGTAGTCCTCACAGACAAAGAGCATCAAGATGGAGATCAGTACTTGTCTCCATGTGATCTGGGAAAGAAGAAAGAAGTTGGAAAATGAATGTCATAAAGGAACATATTCAAGAAAAAAGGGGTTTCTAAAGTTCAGTGTCAGATTGGAGAGTTACTTCAGTTGAGATCAGGCATTTCCCTTGATGAAGATGACCATGCATGTTTCCATCACATGAAAGTACTGATAACAAGGTTTGAGGACTTGTGGATCAAAGAGGCATTAAAAAGAAGATAACTCGTTAGTATTGTTTTTTCTGCATCTGACAATGCACTGAATTTTAGAAACCCCTTTTTTCTTTATTATGGAGACTTCCGGTTCCGGCGCCGACGAGAGAGGCAGCCTGTCGAGGTAGCTCCGTGTCTGTGTTTTTCTTACCGACTTTTGTTTACTTTTTACTTTTTTTAATTTGTAACTTTTTTTGGATTACGCACTTTGAGGAATGTTTTCATTCTATCCTAAGGATATGGATCTATTACAATGCTCCAGCGGCAACAAACTTGTGTACACAAGGAATCAGCTGTTTGCAATACGACAGAATGCTGGTAGGGTTCACGTAAACATCCCGGAGGAGCTGTGGTGGTTATGGGAAACGTGAACTCACTGGCCAACAAGACTGATGAACTGGCTGCCCTGGTAAGAAATCAGAAACTGTACAGGGAATGTAGTTTGTTATGCTTTACGGAGACGTGGCTAACAAGCCATATCCCCCCGGCTAACGTTGAGCTGCCCGGCTTCAGTGTAGCTCGTTTGGACAGAGACAGTAAACTTTCTGGCAAAAAGAAGGGAGGCGGACTGGTGCTGTACATAAACAATAGATGGTGCAATCCCGGACATGTTACAGTGAAGGAGACTGTATGCTGTAAGGATGTGGAGTTACTAGCGGTCAGTCTACGACCATACTACATGCCGAGGGAGTTCTCGCGACGCCATTGTTGTTTTGTGTCGATGCGTGCCGCCTCAAGCCCTCCGGACACAGCGTGTGGCGTCATTCACTCTACAGTCGCTAGGCTCCAAACTCAGCACAGTGATGCCTTCTTTGCAATCTCTGGTGACTTCAACCACATTACACTGGATTCCACCCTCACAAACTTTTACCAGTTTGTTGACTTCCCAACTAGGAAAAACATGACAATAGATCTCATGTATGCAAATGTGAGGGATGCTTACAGTGCCACCCCCCTTCCCCCACTGGGGAAGTCGGACCATAACCTCATTCATCTTCAGCCAATGTACAAGCCAAAAGTTCAGAGGCTACCAGTTGCCACGGGCACCTTCAGGAAGTGGACACCGGAAGCGGATGAGGCTTTGAGAGACTGCTTTGAGTCCACTGACTGGAGTGTGCTACTGAATGGAGAGGACTTAGAGGAAGTCACACATTGCACTACTGACTATCTGAACTTCTGTATGGACATTGTTGTTCCCACAAGGACTGTACGCTGCTATCCAAATAACAAGCCTTGGATAACCAGTAATGTCAAGACCCTTCTCAATAGGAAAAAGATGCCGTTTAAGGAGGGGGACATGGCAGAGCTGAGGCGAGTACAGGGGGAACTCAAGAATAAGCTGAAAGAGGCTAAGGAGGACTACAGAAGGAAGATGGAACAGAAGCTGGAAGATAACAACATTATCTCTCTGATAATGCTCTAAACTGGTTTCAAACCTACATTACTGGCAGAGATTTTTATATCAGTCTAGGAGATCATGTATCTGAAAAACATGACTTGCCTTTTGGTGTGGCCCAGGGGAGCTGCCTTGGTCCCCTGCTATTTTCTCTATATATGCTTCCATTGGGAAACGTCATAAGTCAGCATAATGTAAACTTCCACAGCTACGCAGATGATACCCAATTGTATCTTTCTGTGGAGCCAACTAACCCAGATGGCCTTTGCTCCCTCACTGCATGCCTAACCTCCATTAATCAGTGGATGAGCAAAAACTTTTGAAACTAAATGATGACAAAACAGAGGTACTTCTGGTTGGACCAAAACTAAAGCGAGATATTATTCTTAGTAATCTGGGGAACTTGGCACACCAGGTCAAACCAAAAGTAACAAGCCTCGGTGTCATCTTAGATGCAGAGTTAAGTTTTAAGCCCCATATCAGTAAAGTTACTCAGACAGCCTATTTCCACTTGAGAAACATTGCCAAAGTGCGGCCCTTTTTAACTCAACAAGATGCAGAAAAACTAATTCACGCCTTTATCACTAGCAGGTTAGACTACTGCAATGCACTTTTCACTGGTCTTCCCAAAAAACATCTAAAGAAATTGGCACTCATACAGAACTCTGCGGCTAGACTTTTAACTAAGACTAAGAAGAGAGAACACATCACCCTGTGTTGGCTGAACTGCACTGGCTCCCTATTTCCTATAGAATTGATTTTAAGGTTATGTTAATTACTTACAAAGCTCTGAATGGCATAGCACCTTCATATATCTCTGAGCTTTTAATATCTTATCAACCACAAAGGAAACTTAGATCATCCAATTCTAATCTTTTAATCGTACCCAAAGTGCTCCACAAACAAAGTGGAGAAGCTGCGTTTATCCATTATGCCCCCAAACTATGGAACACCCTGCCTCTGTACATCAAGCAGGCGAGTTCAGTAAATATTTTTAAAAAAGATCTGAAAACATACCTGTACAGGAAAGCTTTTAGTTAACTCATCTTATCCTGTAGACTACATTTTCAGATTATTCTACATCTGCTACTATTGAGGCTTAGCCAGCCAGAAGCAGATGGGCTCCCCTATTAAGTCAGGTTCTGCTCAAGGTTTCTTCCTGGAATATGGGAGTTTTCCTTGCCACAGTTGCCATATGGCGTGCTTGTGGGGGTAAGAGGGTTAAGGCTGCCAGTCTTATGGCGTCATTTTCTATATTTTTGATATGTTGCTGAGTATATCATAAACAGCAAAGAAAAAAAGTGATTGATAATGACTGACTGACTATTATTGTGTTACATGCTTCAAATGTAAAAGCACTTTGAGCTGCATTCTGTGTATGAAAGGTGCTATACAAATAAAGCTTTATTATTATTATTATTATTATGAAGGAGGTGTGGAATGTATGACATCTATCACTGGCCTTAAGAAGAGCAGCAGCTCTGTGGAGGGTAGACCTGGACGGGGCGAACCAGCTGAACCACTTTTAGAACAGGTTCGATTGCCCAGCCCCCACCATCACTGGATCTTGCACCCCTCCCCCACATAGCGACCACGAACAACGAGGTGACAACGACCTCAGTCAACAGTCAGACACACAGACCCCAGATGCTGCCCGTCTCCCCTGCCCTCCTCCATCATCACTGCTGATCAGGCTATCGCACCTCTCCCCCACATGGTGACCACGAGTAGTGCGGCAACAATGGCTTCAGCCAACGGCCATCAGTCTCTAGCCACACGACAACCCTCTCAGAAGCACCCCTGCTCCTCATCACCCTCCACTCCCCTCATCCCCCCCATCATTACAGCTGGGGGGTATTCCATCAAACCTAAGCTAATGAAGGAAGGCTTAACAGAAATAGCCTGGCTTGAACTAGCGTGACTTTCACTTGGGGCTGAAGCTGTTCCATTAACTCAAGTTAGCGGCATCTTGGCCTCGTTTATTCAAACGAGGTTTAGTTCAGCTTCATCTCTGCTTTCGTGCCACGAGGTAGAAAAGTAGACCAAAACAGTAGATTGATCTAAAAGGCGATATATGTCGTAAAATTAAGACAATACTAGATGATTTCTGTTCGATAGGCAAGCGCCATCTACAGGATTTTCATCGAAAGTCATCAAATTTAACATCGAGAGAAAAAAATAGATTGCCTACAGAAATTGGAGAATAATGAAAGCATACATTTAAAACAACAATGCTAATGGTTTGAAATCAATTGCGAGTTTGATTGGCTTCACTCTTGAACACATAGACTATAGTCTACAGTCTATGCTTGAACAAAGCAGTGAATGAATAAATAGTATAAACTCAAAAACAACTTTGCCATATATTCAAAACTATCTATAGCCTACGTTCTTATATTAAAAGGAGTTCACTCCAAATTATTGTCTAGGTGGTCATAAAATAAATTAGTATCAACATAATAGCCTATTGTCTCCCATAAGTCCCAAAGTGTTTGAAATAAAATTATCTGAAATGCAATGGCTTTCAATTCAATTTATGCCTAGTTTTTGATCTGTGTGGCACACAGTTGATTTGACATTCATGAACAATCGTCGACACATGAAGCAGTTTTAATTATTCGCTGCCTGGCTACAGAATAATTATCCTTTGGCTTGCATCAGATATAATATGTCACTGAACAGCCTACCAAATGTGCATGACCCTTTATCAGCAGTAGACATATGTCTTTCATCAAAGATTATAACTAAAAATTTATCAAGGTGATAAACAATGTAGCCTTAATACTTCGTATGGGAAGCGAACCTGCGAACACGCAAGAATGTAATTCCATTCCTATACCGTCTGGCTGCGTTACACCACCACCGAGCGTAAGTGACACAGAGTAGCACGATTCCTAGAACCACACGCATGTGAAGTTAAAACATGTTTAATCATTATAATCTTCATACATTCTTTGGAGCTAGTGAATGTGTAAATCCATGCTTGGTGCACTGTCGAAAAAAACATTTCTATAGGCCTACTTCTATTTTTTGAAGTTGTAGGCTACAGGTGACGAGCACAGGTTGATGGAACCATCTTTTTTTGGACTCGTTTTCCGACTGATTGGCCCTTTTTTTTGTAACACAGCTTAATTTAGCTTGAAAGTTAACCTGCTACGGAGCAGGTTAGTTCTCTGGCATAAATTCCCATGGTTACCAAGCTGGGATTCACGTTAACCTCATTAATGGAACGGACTTCTCACTAAAATTAGCGAGACTTATCGAAATAAGCCAGGTTTGGCCTTTAGCGAGGTTGATGGAATACCCCCCTGATCAAGTAAGTTATCTTTTAAAAAAACTTCATCCTCGTAAGGCAGCCGGGCCTGACAGACTGTGTCCAAGGCTGCTCAAGGCCTGTGCTGCTGAACTGGGGGAGCCACTGAAGCACATCTTCAACTGGAGTCTACGTCTCGGACAAGTTCCAACACTGTGGAAGACATCACGTCTCACCCGTCCCCAAGAAACCACACCCCAGTGAGCTTAATGACTTCAGGCCTGTGGCGCCTAACATCACATGTGATGAAAACAATGGAGCGACTGGTCTTAGGTATGCTCAGACCCCAGGTACGCCATGCACTAGACCCGTTACAGTTTGCATACCAGGAGAAAGTGGGCGTGGACGATGCCATCACTTATCTTTTACACAGGACACATTCTCACCTAGACAAGGGGAAAAGTGCTGTGAGAATCATGTTCTTTGATTTCTCAAGTGCTTTTAACACCATCCAACCCCTCAGACTGGGAGACAAGCTCTTGCAGATGGGTGTGGACGCTCACCTGGTAACCTGGATTACAGATTACCTGACCGAGCGACCACTAGTGTTAATTTTGTCACCTATTTTTAATTTAGTCTTAGTCTTGTCCTTTTTAGTCTTTATCATATTTAGTCATTCAAATATCATTTTTGTTAGTCAAGTTTTAGTCGACTAAAAGTCTCGTCATTTTAGTCTAGTTTTAGTCAAAAGAAAACTAAAGGTATCTTAGTCTTAGTCAGATTTAGTCAACAAATTTTAGTCTTTTTTTTATAACAAATTATTACCATTTGAGTCCAATAGTGTTTCACACATCTCAATTTTCCAACAATATTGTGTCCACAGGTCTACTAATCTGTTATAATTACTCATTCTGATTTTTTGTCAGTTAGTATGTTTACATGCACAGGTAAGTCGAGCTACAGTTATAGTTCAGCTGGGATTTGACCATAGACAGTAAAAGATTCGACTGGACCAGTCATTTTCGTAGATCAGTGTTTCTCAAAGTGTGGCCAAAGTATTAATGTTTTACTCCGCCTCGCTAGATGGTGATATGCGCCCAAACACAACACCTTCCCCAAACAGACTCTCCATCTTAGCCATAGCTAACTTGCTAGCGAACTTTCCATATTAGCTTACTTGCTAGCAAACTTTGCATCATCAGTCTAACTAGTTAAATAGTTGACATTACATGATGAACATTTTCAAATGGACATTCTGGATGTTAATATGAATGAGAGAAGCTTCAACTTCTGGGTATGTAGCATTGTGGCATAAAGCTTAGGTAGTTAGCTTGAAATCTCCAGTGTTCTTGTTCCATGTAGTTTCGTGTTGCAGCCACAGGGTTGCAGCAACAGCAAGTAGACTAGCCTACAGGAAAGCTGTTGCGTATTCCTCATTCGGAATATTTTGAAAACGTAACAGCTAGATATTCTGTCTTCTCATTTTGTAGACGAAAATGAAGAGATTTTATCTTAGTTTTTATTTCATGCAAAACATTTTAGTCTCGTCTTTTTTCATCAACAATAATGCATCTTAAGATAGTCTTAGTCAGTGTTTTAGGACATTACTGCGTCTCGTCAACGCCTCGTCTTAGTCATGAAAAAAAAGGTCGTTGACGAACATATTTCCTCTCGTCTGACGAAATTAACACTAGCGACCACAGTTCGTCAGACTGCCTCTCTGACACTGTGATCAGCAGCACCGGAGCGCCACAGGGAACTGTGCTCTCTCCAGTCCTGTTCACCCTGTACACATCTGACTTCTGCTACAACACCGAGTCATGCCACATGCAAAAGTTTTCTGACGATACTGCAATTGTGGGGTGTATCAGGGACGAGCAAGAGGAGTACAGGAGCCTGGTGGAGGACTTTGTGCAGTGGTGCAAACTCCATCACCTTCAACTCAACACTTCAAAGACCAAGGAGATGGTGGTGGATTTCCGCAGGTCTAAGCCCACTCTGCTACCAGTCTCCATTGATGGGGTCAATGTGGAGGTGGTAAGCACCTACAAGTATCTGGGTCTCCACCTGGACAATAAACTGGACTGGTCAGCCAACACCAGTGTTTCCCCTACAGTGTATTTAACAGCGGCGCAGCGCCGCCGCTGGATTTTCAGCGCCGCTGCAACATAATATCACGAGATTCACTTAACACACTGTAAAAGCACAACGGCCAACGTCATCTCGAAATTGTTTTCTGAAAGTCTTGAGTAAGTTAAGTGCATCAAATCCGCACTTAGCCTCTCATTATTCAGGACATATATGCGGCATGATGTGTCAGGTGATTACAAGCCCAAAGACAAGTCTGCAGCCCATATGGCTAGCTGATGGGGTCTTGCTCCGCCACAGTGTAGCCTATGGTGTCATCGTTCACTTGTAGGTTACACAATAAATAGCCTACTTATAGGCCTGGTGACAATAAAAAATGATATTAGTTATATTTCATCACGAAGCTGTTTGTATGCCGTGAATTCGCTTGTAGCCTATGCCATATGTTAAGCTTGAGCAATTCCTCTGATCCAAAGCCTGCTTTGACACATTGACACTAATGTGAAACATGCATCCTCCTCTCTAGCCTACATCAAATAAAAAAGAAACCAATTCATGATTACCGAAATGAATTTAACATGGGGAAAAAAAGTTTGTTGCGATTTAGCCTACTGTTGTGATCGCGGTTCTTTCTGCTGATTGGATTTCGTCCGGTGTCGTCAACTCTGAGAACTCTTGCTCCGGCTGACAATTTTATCCAGAGAGCTGATTTCCCAAAGATGAGCCTCCATCAACATTCAACGACAAATTATTAAAACGTAAGTAATGCAATAGAGTAAACCAATGTGCTACAAGGTGTATGGTCTTAACGTTAATTGTAGCCTAGACTTGTAACGTTAGCGTAGGGCTACATGTAATGTTTGCATGGGAAAGCTAAGGCTTAACACAGTCTAGTCCTGTTTAAACTTTCTGATAGTTAAAGGAAATATGAGCATATGTTGGCATATCACATTATAGCCTAAATTCTGTCCACTTAGCTATAATAGGCTATCACAAACAGACCTTTTTTTACGTTTGCGGCATTAGACATAGGAGCCTACATTCTCTTATCAGAAAGACGTGTTCTCATAACTTCAGCGTTCTCTTGACGGTGAGACGAACGGTCGCACTTCAATCAAGTAGCCTAGGTCCTTTTCGAGTTAATTGTGAGTGAGTTGTATGGTCACTGTGGGAGTGATGTAGAAGAAAAGTGAGTATTTACTTTTTTATACGTGGGTTTGTTGTTTTGGGACTGAGAAATAGACTACAAGGAGAGCATCTGGCTACGTGCATGCGTGTCAGCATTAATGGCCCCCCAACAATTCAATTCAATTACCAAAGAGCCTTAGAGATGTTCTTTGAAAAGCCCAGAAAAATTAAGTGCTCGCAGATTGGGTGTGGCCTTTGCCATTAAGACAAATTTAAATCAATTGTAAATAATCTTTTTCTGGGTTGTGCCATTTCATTTTTCTTCTATTATGTTTAACCAATAATGTAAAAGAAAGCTGAAAATGTCCACAAAAGAAACACGAAGGTATGATATAAAAAAAAAAAAAAAAAAAAAATGCGCAACAAAAAAATGCGCAACAACCCCCATTTTTTATGATTCCTGAACAACCCCCCCAAAGTATTTCAAGACACCACATTTTAGATGAGTTGGGGACGTAATTATCTGTCTGCTGGCCGTTCTGTGCGTTACCTTTGATTGTCGAAACAGGGTGGCTGCATGGGCTCATTGTGGCTACTGGCTGTTATATTGGCTTGATTTGGTCATGAGCCCTGGATCATATAGCACTGAATGAGATGGTAAACAATAAAATAAAACTAATGTATGTAGCCTACCTCTCCCAGGTGCAATCATTATCATAGGGCTGGGCGATATATCGGTATTACGACTACGACCGATATATTTTTGAAAATGATATGTAGTTGAGACAATATCGTAATACCGGTATTATGTCAAATAATGGGCCATTTTATCAAAGCCACTTGCTCTTCTGTGTTGTTCAGACCATTCAGATAGCCGCAGCTCTGCTCAACTGCGCTTTGCGTGTGCACGTTCTCCCTCAGCACTACAAACTTTCAAACATGACGGACACTGAGTCAGATTTTGTTTACCTTGATCAGAGGTTGGTGCTGATGCCTATTCCTTCGGCACATCAACGGCTAGACCGAGAATTCTCGTTGTGAAATCAAAATTCCACTGGAGCTCCAAGCGGTTTTGTACACGCAGATTTAAGTTACAACACTGTTTACAGCTCTTCGACTCACGGTAAAATGTCATTTTTGGTACATAGCCTAGCTAATTTAAATACACTGATGAATGCTTGCGTTTAGCGATTTACAGTAGCAGATCTAAAGTCCTCAGGGAGACAACCTACACGCTGATTTTATTAAGAGGATATGCACGCGACTCGCGAGCAGTTAGGGCATCATTTTTTATGATTCCTGAAACCCCATTCAATCGTGCATAGGGATTTTTTCTTACGAACCGGAACATGCAAAATGAACGCGATACAAAACGACGGTAGCGTCTATCACACTCTTGATGAGTGACTCAGTTGCGTTGTTTAAGTAGCCTAATTGTTGATAGCAACATGTCTAGGCCATCATAGTCTACATTTGCTTGTCATCTAGGCCTTATCAAACCCTTACAGGTAAAAAAAACTGCATTGTGTGACAACTGCAGTTTTTTTCAATATTGTTGTGCCCAAAATAGCCTATTGCATTGTGCAGTACAATGTAGGCCTGCGTTGTCAGTCAGGGTCAACTTTTGTTCTTTTGTTATTTGCACAGCTTTATCAGAGCAACTGTAGCCTATGCCTATTGTAGGCCTATGTTATTGTTTACACTTTTTTGCACAGCTCTGAGCAGTCTGAAATGAATATAATTAAAACTGGCTGTGTTGTCGAATAATTGTTGTGTTGAGTGAATATATGAAATCTCCTGCATAGAGAGCTGCTCTTTCTGTTTGAAATATCAATATGAACAATGAAATCAAATCGCCAAACCCAGAGCCGATCTATTATATAACACTTGTTGATCAATCAGCCCCAAAATATCGGGATATCAGCATTATATAACCTAGGCTACCGCTCGCTCTAAATATACCCATTATCACAGTGAGACATACATTATGAACATTACTTTAAAACTTTTATTGACACGTCATATTTACAGGTTTTGGTTCATACTTTTTGGTATGAGGCAGGTGTGAAGACTCAATACAAATTTAATTGAGGACATCTGTACGCACAACTCTTTCTTACCATGACACTGCTGCATGTGTTCAGAAAAATGTCTTTACTTTGTATCGCAGCACCGAGTCACTTAGCTACAGGCTAAGTAGCCTAATAAGCAAGTAGGCTAAGCTAGTCTCTCAGCTATACCAACAGGTGTGCTGTGTGTGTTCTGGTGGATGATAAATGGAGCGATGCGATGGGCCAGCTTATCAAATTTCCCAGCAGACAGGCGAACGTACTCGTGGTGCTTTTTCCTTCATCAGCTCTTCCTTTGTTTAGTGCTCGCACATCCCAAGTTCTTCTTTTCTTCAGGCGTTTCAGGCTTCTTTGGTGGTTGTGTCCTACTTTCAGGCTCGACGTACCGCCCCCAGTTGGTGGGGCAGAGTATCACAGTTAATCTGTAGTGCGCAGGCGCTAACCTTAACAATTTAACGTGCATTCAGGACAGCAGAAATTGGAGTATGCTTCACGTCCACGGCAAAAATGACGCACGTCTTGGACACGCGCAAATGTGACGCAGGACCATGCCAGAGCCTTTACTCTTCCATTGACTTCCATTGTATTAAAAGAGCATCACCTGTGGTGCAAAGTGGTACTGCAGATCCAGTACAAATTCAGTGGATTTATAGACAATATTTTTCAAAAATCTTATCTCAATGAAGAAACTCGGCAACAAGCCCAAATTTTGGGGAGATGATCCTCACACACAGAATGATATATGGTAAAATTAAAAAAAATCCTGTTAACTGTTCACGTGGTGAAATGAGAAGATGAATACAGGCTTTTTGATAATCAAGCCCAATTTTTAAAAAATGCTCTGAAAATATGAAAATGATAACAACCAAAGTTAATGCATGGACATGACCTTATAATCCATATATGAGTGGAAAAAAAATCTGATGAATTTGTGTCACATACTTTTTGAATGAGAAGCCCTCAAAGGTGGTGATGTATTTTCACATAATGAATTCATAGCCATTTTCAGAGCTTTCCAGAGGGGAAAGTACACAAGATACGTCTGATCTGATTTTTTCATTCAACAGGAAAATCTACTTCTATTCACATAGTTTCACGTGTGTGAAATAGCAAAAGAGCCAATAATGTTGGAAGTTGAACAAAAAGGATTGTTTGCCACGATGCTTAAAATGACTTGAAACTTCGTAGGGCTGTAGTTTTGGAACCATTAGTGATACAGATATACTATTTAAGATTTATGCATAGGTTTGGTCTACAAACACCTGTGATTTTTTCCAGATTTTGTTGGAGGGTGACCTGTCAGCCACTGGGTGATTTGACACGGAATGACCCATTGTGATTGTGACAACTGTCTTTCCATGTGAAATAGAGAGGCCTGTCTTCACTAAACTACGTCTGACTGACCATCCTGGAATTCACAGAGCCTAATAATGACATTGTACTCAAAACGGCTGGTTAAAAATCTTTGGAACAACTTTTTGAAATTCTAGGGTATTCATAATCCAGAAATGACCGGAGTTACGGAGCGGCCCTTTAGCGTCAGCCTGTTGCCCGCATCACTCCATTTCAGGTGCGGGGAATTAAGCGTCTATCTGAACCGTCCTACCCTCTCCAACCAAGCCTACTTAAACTTTACACATATCCATTTCAGCACTTTAACGCACTTAAGGAGCGTCAAATTAACTCAATAATAGCACACAGACACAGACACACCTACCTGTAAGATGAAAGGGCAGATTCTCCCATCGCTGCTCAGGTGTCTCGTGCACATGACCACAAGCTGAAACATCTCGATTTTAGCTGTTAGCATGGTGGTTAGCCACGCTAATATTACCACACAAACAAAGCTCTCGTAGTTGTCCAAAGCTGCTTGTAGTGTTGTACGTAGCATAAACTACAGGGAGTTAACAGGACTTCAATAAAGATGAAAAGACCATGAGTGAAGCACACTAACGTCCTCAGCCTCAGTGGCAAGCAGCAGTAGAATCTACATACGAATTAACCGTAATTTACACCAGGGGCAAACACCAAATTACATGCTATGCTATCAACCCCACTTGAGAGCTATCGTACCATGTATCGCACCAGAGCCCGTTTACTTATTAGAGATTCTCTGATCGCACGTACTGTTGGGCAGGCAATCCGCTCTAGCGCTAACTTGCCTATAACTACGGGTGGTGCCAGGGGACAATCTTCCATGGGTCATATGCTAGGCCTTAAACAAAATTAATGTGTTTTATTTAAATTCCCTTATATCTGTTAAGTTAAGGACATATTTCAGTCTTCACCCTCTTCTCTAAGCGTTAACTTGTTAAATCGAGAGAGATGTATGTAAATGGCCACAGGCAACGCTGCAGGTCACAGGTGTTGAA